>NC_051440.1:5815966-5821501 GCF_001649575.2 Kryptolebias marmoratus | reverse complement strand
CATTTGACACAGGTATGGCCTGGCAATGGGAGCAGTTTTCTTTGTGCCGTTTATTGTTGAAAAGACGTAAAGGTTTTGAAAAGCAGCGAACATAACGGGAAGGGCATTGTTGTCGTTGAATAGGGTCGAAGCTGCGTGAAATCAGAGAAGTGGTGTGAATGAAATGAGAGATCAGAAAGTACATAGCAGGGTGTTGCTTTCAGTGAAGGTGATCCATATTGTTTCGGAAAAGCTTGCTTAGCAGAGGATGGTTTCAATCCATCGACCTCTGGGTTATGGGCCCAGCACGCTTCCGCTGCGCCACTCTTCTCCCCACCCCAGGTGGGACTTGAACCCACAATCCCTGGTTTAGGAGGCCAGGAATTGTGGGTTTCACATCCACTTTCACCTTTGTCTACATGGACCAAGTGGAAGAAAAAACTCAAAGTAAAAGATATGTTTTTTCAACAAAGATTTTGGGCAGAAACACAAAACAGGTGAAGTTGAAAGAGTTTAACAGTGTTATAAACCTTTATTAAACCACTTTAACATATTTATTTATTTTCTGCAGTCACATGCTACAGGATCGTCATATTCAAAATAGCTAAACAAGAAAAAAGCAAAACAAACTTTCTTGTAAAATCTCCCACAAATGTGTCAATTAAACAGTGAAGTAGTCTTCCGATCCATTCACTTGGTATCTAAATATGACCAAAGAAAAATCAAACTGTGCAGTCGTTAGTGTACAGTATTTCAAGCAAAAGTTGCTTTAAAAATGTCAGTAACTGAAAGGTGTGGCTGTTATTATAAAAAAGGCAAAACCAGGTAGTTTGTTTTGGGGAAAACCAGTCAACAAAAAATAAATGCATGAGGTCATGATTACTCGGTTTAATTCAAATCATCCTATCTCAAATATATGTTTATTTAAAAAAAATAAATTACAGCAACAACAACTGAGGATTTAAAGCACCCAAATAAGAGACAAGCTTGAAGCTGTACCTGCTTAACTGTTGTGGTCATGAAAACAGTAAAAGTATTTGTTAAGCTATTTTCATTCAGAGGATTTTTTTATCATTATTGGCAGGCAGGAAGACTGACAGAGCTCTCATTTTGAAACGTTTCAGGGACATTAGCCTATAAAATCTATTCTTCATTATAAAGTTGAACTCAGATTGACTCTGTTGTGTTTGTGTACAAAAGTCTGTAAAGAACAGAAATGATCGGAAACATATACAGATAGACGTGTTGGAAATTGATTATCAGAAAATATGCTGTGGCTACGCATCACTCATTCATGATGTCTGAATGATCAAATCAAACCTGACAGCACTTGTTTAGGGTATAGCTTCACATTAATGTCAAAGACTGATTCATCAGTACAAACCATGCACACAAACAACATCAAACATGACCTGCTGTAGATTGCTCTCTGAAGGCGTTTTGGAGGAAAATGTCATTGCGGTTCATGTTGATGCTATTTTATTGACTTTTACACTGCTGTCTACTTTGCATTACACAGTTTTTGACACTGAATTTAAGTCTATGTTCATGTACAAGCACATATAGCAATAGCAGCAACAACATGTAGCACTTCCAGGGCATACAGGGGTCATGTCTGGCAGGAATTTTGAAATATTTGTAATTTTTTTTTTGTCTGAAATAACTGCATAATGCAAAATCAACAGCGCTCTAAAGATTTAAATATTAGCCTCCAAGATTAGAGCAGTTTTAAAATGGCTGCAAACCACTTTAAAAGTGGGTTAATTAGCATCCTGGCAAGTTAAAAATGATTACTCCAAATGACACAATTATGTGCTTATTACCATTATAGTTGAAAATTTAAAGAAATTCCTTTAGAGATTAGAGGTTTCCCCCACCCCACCCCACTTATAAAGACAGCAGGGTTTTGGTCTTGGCTAAATTTGGACTAATCGTTAGCTCATCGGTTCTGTTGGATAAAAACAATTTCTCCAAAATGAGGCCGATCAAAAAGCAAATCACAGCAAGCAAGATTCCAATTATAACATTTTCACAGAAACCTGCTTCAAAATGGCTGAACACTCTCTTTATTCTAAAAGTGTGGGATGCTCATGTTGTAACAGGCAAGGAAAAAAACAAAACAAAACAAAAAAACTGCATATTTACTCATACAGGACGAGATGTCTAAAACCACCAGTCATTCATGACTCTCACGTTTTGGAGCTTTGGAGAACATTTTGAAAAGTCGAAAAGTTCCCAGACAGTAAACATGCACGGTTAACGGTCCAAAAACGTTAAACTCAGCAGGATTCATTTCCACCTTATCAACACGTAACATTACTGCAGCAGCGACCAAAGGCCATCCGAGGTGCTTTAACTCAAACATGCACAGGCATCAATTTATTACAGAACAAACTCCCTCCTTTCTCTATACTCAACACTTGTTCTAGATAAAAACTAAAATAGGAACTCTACTACTGATCCTGGTGCTGGCTTTTATAACAGATGTGCTTAGACGTTAACACGGTAATATTGTATTAGTCCAAAAGACGTGGCGGTGTAAAGAAA
The DNA here is from genome assembly GCF_001649575.2 of Kryptolebias marmoratus. Classification (NCBI taxonomy): domain Eukaryota; kingdom Metazoa; phylum Chordata; class Actinopteri; order Cyprinodontiformes; family Rivulidae; genus Kryptolebias; species Kryptolebias marmoratus. The sequence goes on along the minus strand of NC_051440.1, from coordinate 5,818,975 downwards.
AGCCACTCTCATTCCTGCGCAGTAATATTTCAACTAAGTTTGGTTTGAGTGTTATCTTTATTTCAGGTTAAAAAAAGAAAAGAGCTAGAGTCAAAATGAAAGGTTTTCGAATAGAAAAGAAATCCTAGAATTGTGTAATAAATTTTTTAGTTGTTTCAACCCCTTAGATTAGCCTTATTTAAAAAACAAACAAACAATCTCATCCACTTTCTTAAATTTAAGCACTTTGAGCTGACTTCATGCTTAAAACGAATGAATAAATTAACTTGTGGCAACATTTATAATTATAATTCTTCACCTTTCATACTGAATGTGTTCATAGTCCAGCACCGGTATTACCTTGCACAGTCTGTTTCCACCACCACAGGTAAAGAATGAAAATTCTGCAGAACAGATTATTGATAGATTTTTAAGAAGGAGGCAGCACAGAGCTGCTGGATGAGTTTGAGATTAAAACCATCAATGGATTTAGTCACAACCTGAATCTGAATACTGTTTTTAATACCACAGATCAGTGTTGAGGATCTCCCTAAGTCAAAGCACAAAGACACAGGTAGTATAAGGTTTTTACACACAGCTACGTCACAGCTACAAGAGGCAGCACGCTCTGAACAGGGTCATCCCTGACTGTGAGGTGACGTGCAGGGACAGACTCTCGTTGGCTGAGACGAACAGGACCGTCCCGCGCCTCAGTGTGAGGTCAGAAAAAGCAGCAGCAGAGGTCGCCGTGGCGTCACCTTCGATCACCAGGAGGATGCTGGCGCTGTCCACCGAAGCGACCGTGTAGTCCTTCATGGAGGCTGGGACCTGCAGGGGGACCGGAAGGTTGAACGTTGACACGAACACAGACCCAAGGCAGACATTTGGCTGTTCTCTCCACTCTAAATCATTAACGCAGGTGGTGGTTTATTTTTGTCATACTCATCAGGTTGGACTGCGACGATCATTTGGGGAAATAAAATGCTGCATAAAAACCACAGGTGTGAGCAGAACCACGACTGCAGCGCCGCAAGTGGGCTCGTCTCCCAGGCGACAGCACAGGTGGTGGTAATAACGTTAACGATGGAGGATCTGCTCCTGTTACAGCAGCTGCTCAGAGGCGATTACTAAAACATGGCTTGGATTTAAGTCAGTATCATTATGATCCAATTAAATTACCCACTGCATTACTATCAGAGCCTTGTACATATTATGATCATTTGTTTTAGTATTTAGTGGACTGTAAAAGAAATACATTAGTAGATTCAGATAATTTACTGCTAATTCGACTGGGACCCTGAAAACTGAAGTAAAGTGGGTCTCAAAGAGTTTTCAGTATTTTCTTTTTCCCCCCGATCCCATAGCCTTACATCCTGGACTTTAAATGGATTTTCAGTTTGTATATGAGTAATGGAGCTAGTTGAAATACTCCAGATTAATTAAGTTAAGTGGGGAAAAAGAAAATTTGTTTTGAATAATAATTTAAAAAATAATAAAAATAATTTAACACCCACAAAATCAGTGAAGTGTAGAGCCACGTACTGCAGCAGTTCCAGCATCAAGTCTCTTCAGGTCTGTCTCCACGATCTTGGTCAATCCAACCTCTGGAGATTTTGTCCGTTCTTCCTGATCAAACTGTTTCAGCTCCATCAGGTTGGCTGGGTACTGCTTTAACACCGCATGTTTAATGTAAGCTTGTAAAGGAGTGGAAAATGTCCAGTAGATTTCTGGAAAATTCCCATGGGAAGTTAAAGAGTTCTGGAAATATTTCAAATTGTAGACCTTCTCTCAGTCAATCTGAAACAAGTCTGCCCAGGTGAAAGTCATCACAGTTTCAGTGCTTATTTAATTTTATTTCCTTTCTGATTTGTTTACTCAAGACATTTTATATGAAAACATTCCTAAATGTTGGGATATGATCAAAGAAATGTGTGCCATCTAGTGGTGGCAGGTAGAAACAACAATAATGTGTGAGTAGGAATTTTAAAGCCTGTTTATTCAGACGAGCTTCTGTTGCAAATCTGAGACTTTGGCTCCTCTAAAGTTAATAGCATACATCAAATATATTTACCTATTATTATCATCAAAACTTGCTTCACTGTATGTAGTCTATGGGCTATAAATTATGGCCTCAATAGTACAAGATTTTATAAATTATTTATGATGGAGGAATAGCTTTATATATATATATATATATATATATATATATATATATATATATATATATATATATATATATATATATANTTTGCCGTGCATTTCTTAAGTGAGAAGACTGGAAACTGTTAAGAGTCACCAACATATTATTTTGTGTAAAACATACGGCTAAAACTACATTTGATATCTTTCGCACTGTTTTGAACTACTAGAAAAAAAGCCTACTACTAGATTTGTTTTTTTATTTAAAAACTCTCTGGATCTAGTGGTGGAATTTTCTTGATTAAGATTATTTTGTGGTATAGCAGTTTTCAAAATAAATGCTTGCAAAAAGACACCCTATACTTTTTTCATTCCTATTGCAGGGTTTATACCAAAAACATATGATATATATCGTTACCGCCACCCATCACAATAGATATCGGGATGTGAATTTTATGCCATATCGCACATCTCTAGTAGATACTCTAAGCGACCACATCAAACTTGAAAAAAATCTACTTGAAGCCGTAAGACAAGACCATAGGTTTGTAGTTGCTTCATTGATCAGGTGCCTATGAAAATGTTTTAAGTGGTGTTATGGTTCTGTTTGCTGCTGAGGAAGTGGTTCTGCTGCAGCTCAGTCACTCAGATTCAGCCTGCTTTCATGCTGCGATTTTTACTGTTTCCTTCAGTCAACTGCATGACTCTGTTCCTCAACCTGCTGGCGTGCCTGGCTTACTTCACCACCGGCGACCACGGAGTTGATTTCGGTCTCTCCATTCTCTGGCTCATTCTCTTCACCCCCTGCTCCTTCCTCTGCTGGTACCGACCCGTCTATAAGGCCTTCAGGTGAGTCCTCCTCCGTGACAGAAGCTGTCCTGTATGTGTGGC
>NC_051440.1:5808101-5815815 GCF_001649575.2 Kryptolebias marmoratus | reverse complement strand
TATATATATATATATATATATATATATATATATATATATATATATATATATATATATATATATATATATACACACACACACTCAACTATACTTACATAAAAATTGAGTTGTTTCAGTCAAGACTATGCTAAAATGTATTTCTACAACTATATTTAATATTACTGATAAAGGCTAAACTTATTATTTTAAATTCCAGGATTATTTTTGTTTATTCCATAAATTCCCACAGGCATTAAAGCAAAAAAAAAAAAACCTTATAATTTTTCTCTACACTTAATCACATTACATTTGGTTTAAATATAATAATATTAATAGGAAAGCAACTGCCTGACCGGGGATCAAGCCCAGACCTCCAACCTGTGCAGCAGATATGTTAACCGTTGTCCCTACAGAGACACATCTAACTGGAAGCTACTTATCTACGCAACTCTCCTGTTTTTCTTTTGAATGTCATAGTTCCAGCTTTCATCTTTTATCCGGGATCAGCAAACGTGACCCAGAAAAGAAACTCTAAGTTATTTTAGTTCAGGAGGACTGAGCCACCTGTCAGCGCTGTGGGACGGAAGAGAGTCCACTGCAGCACCCGCTGCTGGTTGGAAAGAACCATATTTGTTGTCATGTCAGTCTTTAAAAGTCTCTAAAGACAGCAGAAAAAGTTGCTAGTCGCTTTTTTGAAAAATAGTCACTAGTCGGGTGTAAAAACTCAATAAATATAGCAACAAAGTCTCTAAGTTGGCAACACTGCTTGCACCCAGACCCGTCCTGCTCTGCTTGGACAAAACTTCAGCTCTGGTTTGTTTTATTTGCAGTTTAATCCCTGCATCATTATTAGATCGGATGGCTTTAACGGGACCACAACAAAACTTGGTTTTTTTTCTGTCTCATTTTTACAAATGATGGAGAAATCCATCGTAGCGAAAGAGAATTTTGACGCTCAGTGCTTCTCATCAATATTTACATCTCAAATTTCCCTTCCAACTCAAACGTTTCATATGCAGAAGTCCTATAAGACGACTCTGCAGCTGCGGAGGGTTTCAGTAATGCGACGACTACGGAGCCCTGGTTCACCAGAGAAATGGTTGTGAACCTCAGGAGGAGCAGAAAAAAGCCACAAGCTCTTCCTGTCCTGGAAGAAAAGGTGGATAAAGAAAATGCAACATTATGGCTCTTTACAAAAAAACAAATAGGTAAGATTCAACTTCTTGACACAAATTAGGTTTGTAATGTTTGCAGCTAGATGTAGCACATCTTTTTTAATAGTCTGAGATGGAGAGAAATTTATATAGCCTCCCATCTATTGGGACACCATTTGAACTTAAGATAAAAAAAAATTAAACTTTCACATACTGATCTCCTTTAGGACAGAAGGCTCCTTTGGGATGAAATAAGTGATCTACCAGCAGTTATTATAGTTTGGCACAATGAGGCTGATTTACACGCAGTCATCGTACCTGTATCTTTATGACAGTGAAGTCTGGCACTGAGGGGTCGTACAGGGTTACGCAGGGGTCTGAGGGGTCCTGGACACAGGGGAAGATTTTGGAGGAGGCCGGTGCTGGCTTGTAGTTCAGCATCTCACACAGTGTGTTAACGTCGATGTATTTGCGTGTGAGCCCTGCCCTCACGGTGTTGTCTGAGCAGGCCATGCACTCGATACAGTCTAGATGGGCAAACAAACACGATTTTAAATGAACAGAGCGAGCAGTCAACTCCCCTTTAAACTGAAAAAAATAAAATATTACTAGATAGTCTTACAACGTTAATTAAAAGGCAGTTTGTGATCTTAAATGCTTTCCAGGTGGTGTTTTCTTCCACTTAATGCTCATCTCTGGGATGAATAAGTTGACCTTAACACATCAACAACACATCTTTTAGCTGCGCTGGGCCTTGATCTGCTTAGGCAGCATTAAGTGAAGATGCAGATATCTGTCTCTGTTATACAGACTGCTGAGCTCGCACAAAGCATCCATCTTTTATCATTTTGTGGTCAGCATCCTGGAAATGATGCTCTGAAGCTGACTAATTACATATGCATCGTTCACTCCAAGCTGTTTTTAAAATCAGAGCTTGGTTTGGCTAACTACAACAATCTCATGTTTTGATCACTCACAGATTCACAAATCCAGTGAAACGACAACAACAAAAAAATACTGTTTGGAGGTTGATACAGTTATCAGGTGAACAAGAGAAAAAGGACCCACTGACCTCCGTAAATGTAAGCGTGAGGCTCGTTGGCTCCCAGGAACATGGCCTGGCCCGGTTCCAGAACCACATAGTTGAGGAAGTAAATGGAGAAGCAGCCGATGTCTCCGGGATACTGGGAGTGGAGGCGGAGCAACAGCTCACCGTTGCTGCTGGACGTGTCCTTCCCTGCTGCACCTGAACGCACCGCAGATTTTCTCGTGAGAGCGAGGAACCTGACATGTCATTTTGAGCAACCATATGACCGGACAGAAGTAATCTGTACTCGCAGTCACAGGAAACATGTAATGTGGATCTCCACCAGAAACGTGATCTCCATGATTTTGTTTTGTTTTAATTTCTACCTTGATTCTGCCCTAACCGATGGAGATCATGTTTCTGATGGAGACTCTCCCCATGTTCTGAATCATTTTCCTACATGCTTGTAAAACTACAGGGAAACATGATGAACTCTGCTGCCTCCTAGTGGCTGTAAACAACGACAACAAATAGTCCCACCAGACAAAAATGAACATCCATTTCCCTCCTACCAGTTTGTTTCACAGAAAGGATTTCCTCACCTTCTTCAGAGACTCTTTTAACCAGCTCATTCAGCTCGTCTACGAACACCTTCTTCTCGCAGCTCATCATCCTTGAGAAGCACTTCTTCAGAGCCTGGCTCGTGCGATCCTCGTCGCCGACGCTGCACCGCAGCTCTTCTGCTGCATCGTACCCCACCAGAGCATGGAACTCTGGGACCACTAATGGGAACACACACACGCATAAAGGTAAAAATGTATTCTCTGTAAAACATTCATCTCTCAGCGGACAGTATGTGTGGCTTTCAGCAGAAATCTCCATCTGCTATAACTGCACCACACTCCTGGCCCAATAATCAGCCCACCGTGCAGAACTCTGAGACTCACGCTGAAGAAAAGCCAGAATCTCTTCAACTGGTCTGAAGCCACAGAGACCCTGGAAGCGAGTGAGGGCAATTGCCATCTCGGGCTTGTGGTTGTTGTCTGGATAATGCTCCGGAAACTGAGCATGGAGACTGGCGGCAAGCTCCTAACATAAAACAGATCACAAACAGAGGGAGGTTAACAAGGAAAGTACACAGAGCATGCACATAAACACCTGTTTGGTTCAAGTGACAGCTGACAGGAAAATAATAATGCTGCTTAAAATGAGTGCAATGATCTGTACTGAAAATTGACCAAAACCAGTCCAATGGGGAAAAAAAATAAGCTTGTGTCGTTTTTCAGAAAACAAGTTCAATCTCTGTGAATTCAAACTACTTAAACACATACAGACAAAAAACCTGACTGTTTGTTTCATTAATGGTATATAAAACACTAAAATAGGCATGTAAAAGAAGGATAGATTTTCACTGGAGGGAATCTTTACACCCCAACAATAACCTCTAACATTACTAGATGAACAACTGTCTCTAAACCTCCCTACGATACACTTTACCATACAGTCCATACTTTTAAATACAAATTATATTCTACCAGAGTCAATAAAAGGACGCTGAATAAGGACCTTAACTTTACTGACAGCTGCATGTTGACACGGCTGATTATGTGTTGCAAAACTCCTAAAAACTCCTGAATTTTATCAGCTCTGTTCAAACACAGAACACATGTCACAACGACCTTTTCACCATACTGCGCTTTGGAATAAAAGCAAACAAATTCTTGATAAGTATTACTTAATTCAGATTGAGTCAGTCGGATTTAAAGACTGAAGGTGTGTGTGTGTGTGTGTGCGTGCTCACCTTGTTGGGGTGGGCCTGTATGGACAGAGCCGTATTGACAGACAGGACTTTGAAGAGGAACGGCAGCTGACCCTGGAAGGCGTCCTTCACCTTGGAGCCCAGGCAGGCTGGGTAGTGGGCGATCCACTGGCCCAAGGTGGTCTGGGCGATCCTGTTGTCTTTTATCTGGGCATCACCTTTGGGGTGGGAACCCATCCACAACTGGAACAGACAGCACGACTTCCAGGTCACATTTGACTGCCCTCTCAGAAGTACTAATACTATTGAAAGTCTAAGGCCAGATCACATGGTTCTTGCTGTCACACAGTATGCAGCAACAGTTGCTTCTCTGAGGTCATTGCTGATGTCTTTCCACCCTGACATTGTGTTAACACACCTGTATGCTCCAGAGCAGCAAACTGAGAGGTGCTCACACTGACAATGATCAGTTAATCAGCTGCTTCTTTCCCTCTTACATTTTATGGAAGCAGGAAGGATGGATTTAGTTTTAGTTTTTCCACACACAGCTTTTCTACTTTGGCTTCATTTTAGTTTAATTATTTAGTTTAATACATAAAGACACGGGGGAATCTGTTGTGTGTTTTTGTACTCTTGAGGTTAAATTTGAATAATTTTAGAACCTGGTAAAGAGCCGATCATTTTTAAAACCCTAGAAGCAAAAGAGGCTGAATTTTCTTTTTTAAAATGATAAACCTCGACTTGACTTACTGCCTTTACCACAAGCCTCCATGTCCCCCATTTGTTGAGAACCACTAAAACTATCCTGAACAACAACAATGTGGCTTGCAGGATGCAGAAATGTCCCCACAGTCACAACCTGAACTAATGACCTTCACAGCGAACCCCGCGGAGCAGCTGGAAGCTAAAAAAAGACACAGAAGGAGAGAAAGTCCTTCAGCCAACAGGCAACAGCAACACAGACATAACCAGGAGCAGAGTGAGACAGCGTAGACCAGCCAAGGATCCAGGTCAGAGTCCAGAGAAAAGAATCTGTGAAAGTTGGACACTTTTATGATGGACCACAACATTCCACATGGGACATCTTTACCCAAACCCCTCTGTAACTTTGATTAATCCAGCAAACAGACAGACAAACCAAAGCAACCATCCGACCATTTTTTGGTAAAGAAATATTACACCAATTTGTGCACTTGTAATATGATTTCTCATGTCTTCTGAAGATTTGCTGCATCATTGTCTGGTATGAAGACAATACAGCTCGGTTAAAAACTTTAGTCACCCTTAAATGTTAGAGTGATTCAGTCTGCCACGCTAAATCTACAACGATTTGACCAGTCCAGTTTTTTACTTAAATGTTTAATAAAAAGTCAACATTAAAATGAAATCACGTGTCTCACTTTTAAAGTAATTTCCAAACAGCTCCCCCAATTTCTATTATAAATAAAGTGTTTGTTTTTTTAAACCAAATATATTTAATAGCAACCGCTGTTTATATTTTAGGTGGATATTGAATATTAACTTTTAAAGTTTAAATGATTTTGTTGGGGTTTATGCAAAACAACCTTTGCGGGTATCACATACTTCTGCTCCAAATCTTAGGTAATGCGATTTATATTAATATGAAAACCTACTTGCTACACTTCCTTTGTGTTTAAAAGATAAAATGTACTTAAAAAAGTGCTTTTCTACAACATGTTCTTAGCCCAACTTCAAAAGAAATTGGGAGGAAAATTGTGTTTTCATGTTCCAGAATTTCTAAAAGCCAGTTCCTCTATGAAGGGATCTTTAATAAATAAGAGCCACTCATTTTTGTCAGTCGCCCTAAATGAATAAAACGCTCCACACGTCTTTGGGTCTTACCTCTGCGTAGGGTTTACCATCTTCTATTACTGCCAGTGGGTCCCCACCGACCACCAGCTTGGCCACTTCACTGTCCAGTCCGATTTTACCCCACAAATAGTTTTGTACGGCACAGGTCAGAGGAAACACTAAGGACAAAACATACAGCATGCCATTTAGCAAATACAAAACTGAACTGTAGTTCTAGAGTCAAAGAAAGTCCTTGGCGTTCTCATATCAGGAGGTAAATATTTGCTCAGTGTATCAAACTTCCCAGGAAAAAAAACAACGTTTTGCAGTTAATTAAAAGTGTAATTTATGTTAATTTAATTGTTAAATGTGTATGTTTATCTAAACTTATAATGGCATATTAAAAGAGCAGTTAATGGTTAAGCAAGTGTACTAACCCAAACAAACACAATTGTCAATTTAAATAAGATGTCTAAAAACAAACAAAGATTTTGACTGTAATAAATTTACTGTAGTGTATAAAATTGGCAATTAATAAGCAGCTTTTTTTAATGACTCCCATATTCTGACATTAATAAACAGCACTGGGACCCTAAATGTAAGATGTTTCTCAGTGAACAGGGGACCTCATCTGATGGGGACACATTATTGAGCAGAACACCGACCGCCTAACAATGGGGCGTTCACGGACACAAACAGTGTCAGCACCTTTCACGTTAGAGACGTTTTTAACTCTCTTCTTTTAACAAAACACAGTAAATCTCCTCAGGTTTTGTCAAAAAAAGCTGAACTAATAGTGGATTTTTTTTTTCTTTCTGCATGTAATGGTGTAGCTCTGACAGCAGGCTAACGTGTTCGTCTCACATTACAAACAAAACGCCGGCTGAAACGACTACAGGGGTGCTTTATATAGAAAAAGCGAGCTTTTAGTGGCATTATTTCATCCCAGCAACTTCCACTTGTTCTTATAAAGAGTAAATAAACAGGCGCGGAGGTAGGAGAACAGATATATATTGGTAGAACAGGTGATTTTAAGCTGCTTTGAATGAGAAAATCTCACTCACCTTTCACTTCCTCCATGGCTGCGACGTCCACTGGCAGGCTGTCGGTGGCTCCGCCTCCTGAACGCTCCCGGTATGGCAGGCCGTTGTAACACTTAATCAAACCACACAACCTGTCTGATTACCAGTATAGATATGAATATTATTGTTCCTACCAGGGGCGTGTCTAGAATATTTTTCTTGGGGAGGGGGCAGAGACTGTAGAAGGGTGGCACAGCCAAATTGCTATTTTATCTAAATCCCCTGCAATCATAGATTGCAATGGACTGTACACCAAAATTTGAATAATAAAACATTTTATTAACATTTTTTTTACCCAAATATAAACACATGGGTAGGTTTTGCATGCAAGAACTATGCAGTCAATTCAAAATTGGGGACATCTAGACACAAAGAAACATTTGGATACATCACAGTCTCTCTATACACCAGAGGAGGGGAACCCTGGTCCTCAAAGGCCACTATCCTGAATGTTTTACTTGTTTCTCTGCTCCAACACACCTGATTTGAATTAATGCATGATTACCAGGCTTCTGCAGAACATGAAGAGGTAATTTAACCACTGAATCAGGTGTGTTGGAGCAGGGTATCAAGTAAAACATTCAGGATAGTGGCTCTCCAGGACCAGGGTTGCCCACCCCTGCTATACACCAGGGACAGTCTGCCTGTGCACGTGCTTTCAATTTAAGAATTGTATTAAAATAGAATAACAAGACTTTTAGCTTAATATTTACACTACATCAAGGATTATGACAGCTGTATATGTCTGTTTTTATGCTGTTTAGCAAAGCGTTCAACAAAGTCATTCAAGTTCAATGACCTTGCCCTTCTCCTCTCGAACAAAGTGATTGACAGCTCTGGTGGGGATGGCCAGGCAGAGTAGCCAATCAGATTTCAAGGGTAGCCAGTGACACCCCACCCC
>NC_051440.1:5754000-5808040 GCF_001649575.2 Kryptolebias marmoratus | reverse complement strand
AGCCACTCTGATGGCAGGATATAAATGTCTAAAATAAATCACTGCACTTAAATAACACTTTTGCCAGTCCCAAAGCCCAGATGAAGTGTGCAGGTTAGAACTCTTGCATTAAAAACAAACAAGAATCGACAGAAGAACCTTTATTTGTAGTTCTGATCATATTTAGATCATATTTCCACAATTATGTAGTCATTTAGTGTCTTTTAGGACAGCCAGTAGCTACTTTCCTTACTGAAGAGTTTTGAATTGGACTGATAATTTGTTTTAGGGAGTTTTTGCTCTGTCATTTAAGGATTATCAGTATATGTTATTAACGCACAAAGACAATTAAGTAAAGGTCCATTTCAAAGCAGCAAAGTTGGGAGGTGTTTACCACTTTTCACTACTGCTAAATTTTTATATATTCCCTGTGCTCATTATCAAGTATCAGTTCACCAATTCATGTGCAAAACTTTTAACAAGTGTTTATTTGCTTTCCTCAAACTTTAGGCAGATGTGTCCTGAGAGACTGATCTGAAATGTAACACAAACCATACCAGTGTTATAAACCAGTGCCTGTCTTTATGAACAGACTGAGTATTGTCTAATCTGGACTGATAGATACTTTATTGATCCTTTGAAGGAAATTACAGATATAAATCTATATCTTTATCTAATAACAATGAAGACTCTTTATGAGATTGTAAAACAAGTGAAACTGAAACCAAGCGTGAATCACTGTAACATCAGTAACACGTCATCGTAGAAAACATGGTCATTTCAGGCCTGTTGGAGAGTCACCAGACATGCCTGACTCACCTGCCCAGGGAGCCTCTCATTTCTCACTCAAACCCACCAGAAAACTACATTTCTGCATACTATTGAGGCAGGCTGCTGAGAAGAAAAACAATAAAGACCTAATTAAAGTTGAAGTAAATTAAGCCCTTTGCTTTTATGAGAAAAAAAATCAATAAGTCACAACTAAATAGCTGACACACTGGTTTTGATTTTATGTTCACTTTATTTTTTTTAAACAAATATAGAAAGGACTCTCATAACCCTGCACATTAGGTGTTTACATTTTTAATGAAAGTAGGTATAACTAAAATGCTTTTTTTGTTTTGTTTTTCTCCTTGTTCTGTTCAGCAGTGTGTTTTGTAGATTTCCTCACTGACTCGACAAAAGCCCAATTAGGATATCCACATGTTCTGAGAGCGTTGTTACTTTTCCTTCCTTTCTCTGTTCGTGGGGACGTGTTCATCCCGATGCTGTAAAGTTCTGATGACAGAGAGTTTGTGTTCCAGAGGGTGGCGAGAGTCCAACAGAAGGTACTGATCTGTGTGTGTTGGTTTCCTGTAGACCTCAGTGTTGAGGCTGTCCTCTCTTTCCATGTGAACCAGATAGTCCAAAAAGGACAGCTTCTTGTCGTTTGCATCTTCTCTGGTGAACTTGATGTTGTTGTCAACAGAGTTAATGAATCCAGTGAAGGCTTCTGCTTCCTTAGCTTGGACTTTGACCCAGGTATCGTCTACATATCTGAACCAATGGCTTGGTGTAGCTCCCTCAAAAGAGTTCAGGGCTCATTTCTCCACTTCCTCTATGGAGAGATTGGCCACAATCGGTGACACTGGAGATCCCACTGCACAACCATGCTTCTGTCTGTAAAAGCTGTCATTCTTGAAATAAGTGGTGGAAAGGCAGAGGTCCAGCAGAGTGCAGATCTGGTCTGGGATGAAGTTTTTCCTGTTGTTGAAGTCATGGTCTTGTAGGAGTTGTTTTCTGACGGTTTCCACTGCTTCTGATGTGCAAGTGAAAAGAGAAGGGATATCAAATTATACCAGAGTTTCTCCTGGAGCTAGCTTCAAATGTTGAACTTTGTTGGCAAAATCAATGGAGTTCTCCGTGCGATGAAGTGTGTTTCCAACAAGAGGAGCTAAAATACCAGTCAGATGTTTTGCAATGTCAGTGAGTTAATGCTGCTGCTGATAGGTCTGAGTGGTGTTCCTTCGTTTATTTTGGTAAGTCCATCTAGACAGGGAGTGGCTTTCCTTGGGTATAATCTGTAGTACAATGATTGATTAATTGTTTTGTGCTTTTCAAAGTTTTGCTATAGCTCAGAGGTCACAACCGAAAAACTCAAGACTGTAGATTGAACAAACTTTTTTAAAATTTAGCGGTAAGCATAAGCTGGTTTGAGACTGGACTGGAAAGACAAGTCATCTCAGTTCATTAAAGAAGCAGCTTCTACTCCATGTGGCAAATGACGCACACGTTATTAGCCACCTAGCTCGCTGCGCATGCGCCTTCCGCCCTACTCCAGGAAGTGGACAGGAGAGGCAGCTGAAGCGACACGGAGGAGTTTGTTTTTGACTCCACTTTCTGAGGAGATAAAACGCCTCGCTCCCTTTTCGTAATGTCGGATTTTGATAACAACCCGTTCGCGGATCCTGCCCTCAATAACCCCTTTAATGTAAGTATGCGGGTTAAGGTTTTTATTATGAGTATGTGGCGAAGAATTGCGGGAGTTGGTTCGTTAAAAAGGGGCCAGCACGCCAGGAAACTTGTTGGGTGGGTAAGGAGGCGGGACCTGTTAACAGCTCCTGGGCAGTCATTTGCTAGAGTAGTATGATTGACAGCACGTTAGCCAATCAGCGACATCTGTTAGCAAAAAAGGCGGTTTACGCTGAGAGTGAAGTTTCAGGAAGTTAAACTGTAGCTAAACAAGAATGTGATCAAACTCTGTTAAAAATCAATGCCACAGTTAGTGTTACAGTTCACTTTAAGAATATAAATGTGTGTGTTTGTGTTTATTACTTAGTTTGTTTTTGTTATTGTTTTGTAGCTCTGTGTTGTCACCCATATTAGAACTTTTTGAGGTTTTTTTGGCTAACAAGATGTAACTTACAGGTTAATCCGCTATGATAAAAGTCATATGTTTACATTATATTTGAATAAAGGTGAACAGATAAATCAGTGACACTCAGCTGCATCACTGTATGTCCTTATATGTTATTTAGATGTGACACTGATTTAAAGAAATTGGATAAATAGACTTTTTATGAGAGCTTTAAGTTGCTCTTAGTTTCATCATTTAATCATGCCATTTTTTTTTCAAATGGATCTTTTTTTAAAAGGGAGCTGGCCATTAATGTTTCACCTACACCAAATTGATAGTTTGCAAGTAATGCATGACGTAAATTATTAACAGAGAGGCAGGAATGGTCCTGATATTTTTACTGTTACAGGTCTAAATGAAAATGAAGCTCCCAAAAACGTTAAATCTTTTAGCTGATACTAATGCATAAGTTGAGCAGTCCTCACTCTGAAGAGGAAGTTTTGAGAAAAGCAGTAAATAGTGGTGCTTATTAGTATTTCATAGTTTGGTAGCAGAGATATTCAAGAGTCACTGAAGAGTCTGGCTCCTGCATTTGTAGATTTGCGTGTACGACACAATTGTGTACAGATGTGAACATGATGAAGCCATTCAAAAATGTCAACAAACATGGCAGCATGTCTTTGTTCAAAGGTGAAGTCCGTTTGTAAAATTTGAAACAAACGGTCTGAAAAATGCAGACCTTTTGTGCAAAAAGACCGCTTGACTTGCTACATAAACACTCCCTGGCGATGAACAGCCCAGTTGAACTTTGACTCCCTGAAGTCTTGGAGAAAACTTAAAGGGACAACTAGTCAAGGGAGCACCAAGACCACCATATCGTTCACATATTGATTCAGAGCCATCAGGGAGCAGCGAATAAATGACCAAATCTGCTCCGACAATGCAACGACCATCTGTGCAAAGATGGTGGAAAGAAAGCCAACACAGAAACAAAAGGACCACTCCAGGCCGTCAGCTTCAGAGTTCACAACATCGTCGACTTATTTTAAGTACTCACCGCCACAAAGCTACGCTCCAATGACTCTTGAATATCTTCACTTCCAGCTGTGGTCCAAAATTGGCATGAAATAATTACTCGGTAAACAAAAAAACAAACGCTCCAACATTGACTGGCAGCTTCTTGGCCGCATCTGAGGTTGGCACGTGCTCAGAAGGATTGTGGGATTCATGTATTTGCCTTTTTTACAAATCCCACCTGTCTTTAAAAAGAAATTTCTTCCAGGCATTTATTTACAAATTCATACATGCAGAGTTATTTTTACTAATGATTCAAACTTTTGGTATCCTGACAAACTCCATCAGTCGCATGTTTTTATTCTGTATCTAATCATCTCCAATCATATTAGCCTTTTTTTTTAGTTGTAATGAACGTGTTTTATATTTGCAACTTTGCTGATAAAGTTTGCTGGCTGAGCCTGTCATGTCTTTGTTTAGATACGATTATTAAAGTAACGAAGCAGTTTGACCACAGGAGCCATTTTCAGAAATTTAGGAAGCAGTTAGCTTGCAGCAGAGCATGTTGCATTGAATCAAGAACACATCACTTACTATACAGAGTTAATAATATGTAACCTAGTTTTCATGCCCATCGATGTGAATATAACTTTGTTTGTTAAATACACTTGCTGTTATAGGTATTTTCAGATGTGAGGACAAGGATAAAGTGGTCTAATACTGCTCTAAAAAGACACAATTTAAAAAAGTCAAACTCAAAAACTGGGGTGGCACAGTGGTGTAGTGGTTAGAGCTGTTGCCTTCTTTTAAATTCCCAGATAATCACACAATTTGATTCCTGCAGGTGTGGCTGTGGTGGTTTAAACATATGCATACAAATAACTGTGGTTTTATTAGTTTAAATTGTGTGTAATAATTTGTCTGCTATTTCTGCTGTGATCTGGCATTCATGCAGACCAGAACATGAGCTTTGTGAGTTTTGTGTGTCTTCTGTAAGCAGCAACAACAAAATCTAAAGTGCGTAATTGTGGCCCACCACCCGTTAGAGTTTTTTTTTTTTATTGTCACAGTTACTTCTTAAATGTGTGAAGATTGAGTACGTCATCGATAATAACCCAACCCTTTGATCAGTGGTCACATGACTTCCAGCATGAGGTCAATCTTATCTGCTCTTTACACACCTGGAAACGCTCCCAACAGGAAAGAGAGCGGCTATCCTCCGTCTTTTACTCCTGGCTCTTACGCACATGTGGTATCTTGTCAAGTAACGACTAAAGGACTGCTTGTTTCATTACACATCTTAGATAGCAATGAATAAGAACGCTGACGACAGTAACCATTAATCCTCTTTTAAATAAGGGCTGAGCTGGGACGCGCTAAAACAAAACGGCACGACGCTCAGAACAGCAGCGAAACGGACGCTTTTACACTCCTCATAATGGGTTTTATAGATTCTAACATAATATGCCAAACCTAATTTCAGATCATATCAGGCGATATCCTGACATAAATATCTCTTGCGCCAGGAAACAGGGCTTGCTAGGATAAAGTGATAAAGTCTAAGTGTGGCTGTTTTTTGTTTTATAACTAGAGTTGGGTATCAAAAAGAAGCTCTTCATGGAGCACGTCTCAGACCCCTTGGTGCTAAAGTGTAAACAGACAACTATGATAGAGGGGAGGGGAAGTACCACACAATTAACCTCAAGGTGTAGAAATGTGTATATTTTTAGTTTAAATGATAGCTTTTTTTCCCTGGAAAACAAAGTATAATGTGGAAACATAGAGCAGAGCTGTGTGAATATAATGTCTGGTTAGTTCTCGAGGTTATTTAATCAGGTAGTCTCACACCCATCAAACAAACAGTAGTCACTGCTGACATCACTGATATGATCAAATGTGACTCGGCACTCCAGTGAACCTGACTGTGTCACGGGAAAAGGATAGTTCAGACCTTTTGAAGTGGGTTTCTGTTGAAAGGTTGTGATTAGTTAATATCTTACCTGTTGTAGATAACACTTGGAACAACCTCCATTTGGAGAAATATTTTAATTTTGACCAGATGGATGAGCTAATGGCTAGTCTGAACATCCAAATGGGATTTCCGCCACCTTAAATCAACCCTAGTCTCAAATTTCATAGTGGTCTATGCAAATGCCTATTTATAAAAGTTCACAGGAAGTGTTCATAAACAAGATGTTGTGGTTTCAGAGGGGATACATACACTATATTGCCAAAAGTATTGTTCCCATTCTTAATTCATAGGGTTTAATATGTTGTTGGCCCACCCTTTGCAGCTCTAACGGCTTCAACTCTTCTGGGAAGAGTTTCCACAGGTTTCCACAGTCTCCACTGCTCTAGAGTCCAGTAGCAGCGTTCTTTACTCCACTGCATCTGACTCTTTACACTTGGTGATGGAAGGCTTGGATGCAGCTGCTGCCATGGAAACTCATTCCATGAAGCTCTCTGCTCTCTGTTCCTGAGCTGATCTGAAGGCCACATGAAGTTTGGAGGTCTGTAGCTGTTGACTCTGCAGAATGTTGGTGACCTCTGTGCCCTATGAGCCTCAGCATCCACTGAGCCACTCTGTGGTTTTACATGGCCGACCTCTTTGTTCCAAATCACTTCCACATTGTTATAATCCCACTAACAGCTGACTGTGGAATATTTAGTGGAGAGGAACTTTAATGACTGGACTTTTTGGCACAGGTAACATCTTATCACGGTACCACGCTGGAATTCACTGAGCTCCTGAGAGCGACCCATTCTTTTACAAATGGTTGTAGAAGCAGTCTACATGCCCAGGTTCTTGATTTTTTACACCTGAATTCAATGATTTGGATGGATGAGTGAATACATTTGGCAATATAGTGTATCTTCGGAAAGAATAGAAGACACAAACTGTAAAAGTGGAATGGACAATACTAAAAAGAAAGCAGTATTTATTTTAGGTTGTGACAAGTTAGTTGTGGCTATGGTTTGTTATGCTGAGAAGACGAGGCCTTTAAACATGTGTTGTGACATCAACACCTGGCCTTTCCCTGCTGCACGAACATAACCGAAGCCAAAGAAACATTTTCTCAGGTTCTTTTTTTGTAGCCTGGCATGCCTCTGTTTTTACGCTTTAAATAGCTGAGACACAAAGCTGCTTCATGATGGGATAATGATTGGAAGTTGAAGAAAAAACATGTCAGAAAAAAAAATAAATTTCCTGTTTTTTATGAAACATTTGTGGCTACAGAGTTAGAGACATGAGATGTTTTTATTGCATTTTTATGTCTGACCTTTGGAAATCAAGCCTTCAAAAAATTTGGTCTGAGTCACAGTGATCTGACTATAATAAAGGTTTTTATGAGTCAGCCTACATATTTCTCTCAATGTTAGCATAAACTCATTTAACATAAAATTCATTATCAAATTCACATGAGCAGAATGGGATAGTGAATAGCAGGTTGGTGGATATAAAAAGGGGGAATAATTATTCACAAAGTCATTTTGCTTTTTTAGAGTTTATTGGATTTTAATTTTAGTTTTAATCAAATCCCCCCCTCTGTGAATAATTTTGATCCTATTCTAAAGAACAGTTTTTAACACAAATGTTTCAATGGGAGCTACTTTAAACCAGGGTCTAATTGCATGTTGTAATCCCCTCAGATTATTTGTCATGTCTACAAATAACATTTTAGATGTGATTTTTATTAGTAGATGCTTTACTAATTCATTGTTTTTAATAATTTGTTGGTTCATAGTTGATAAAAATGAGAACAAGGGGCTAAACTAACAAGAAAAGTCCTGTGATCTCTATAAAAAAGAAGAAATGAATTAAAAATAACTTGGAGCTCTAGCCATGCTTCTCTTTTATGTGAAAGAAAACCTTTCATTCTGTCCCGCAATGTTTTGAAAAATGTCTTAAACTCAGAGAAGCTTCAGGACTGAAGCCTTACTTTGCTCTTAAGAGACCTTTAGCAAACAGAGAAACTACTTGAGAGGTTTTTGATCAGACTAAAGTCACTAAAGCCGTTTAATCATTACCATCAGCCTTCCAAGCTAATGATTCATTATGACTTTTTAGACATCATCGATACAATGGCAGGATGTTTCTGTGGGTTTTTTTTATCACTTGGTCAAAGAGTGGGATCAGTCGGTCTGGGCTGAGGGTTTTTTTTTGTTTTTTTTACGTGCAAGAATGATCTCACGTAGAGCTTATCTGATAACAGGATACACAGCTGTAAATATCTGCACGTTTTTTTCCTTTTTCTTTTTTCAAAGGTCATGTAAAAGAAGTCACACGTGTGTCCTAACAGCTGCTCTGATTCTAAAACTGGATTTAAACTCAAGAGAAGTGAAGGAATTGGCTCTTGCTCACGTGGTAAAGAGAGGTGGATGTTTTCTATTCAAAGAGAAACTACATTGTGAAACTCCTGGAAAGCTCCAATCCTCCACCCATGTACAGATTTTTGCTTCCCTAACACTACCAGACATTTAGATCATATAGACTGAGACAGTAAACGCCGTTTGGCATTTGCAAATGCGTTGCAAAGAGATTGCCACCGTTTTCTACATACGGTCCACATTATTCAGCAAACAAAGAGAAAGTGACCCTGGAGAGTCACCTGTGTCTCCGTCAACAAGTCCTAACCATTTTGTTATCTTTATATTTTGCTGGAACAGTTGTAAAGATTTGGTAACAGCCTCGTCCAGCTGCTCTTCCGAGGAGCAGTAGAAGCGAAATGACTCCATTAAAGCTCACCTGCTTTTCCACATAAACAAACACGCCCACAACAAAGTTCTGACCAGTCACATGACACTTTGTGCAGACCACCGCGAGTAAAGGTTCATCACGCAACTACGTCAATGAGAGCATTACTTCTTGCAGAGTACGAATCAGCCTTAAGACTCCTACAAACCAGCACACAAAAAAAACTTCCCAAAAGTCATCTAAATCTGTTTCAGACACATCTGACATTAATGAGCTGTAAAATCAGACCCCCTCCTTCATTGACTTTGAGTCGTTCAAAGCACAACTTGTTTGTTTCTGTAAATAATGACGTTGAACGCCATGTTTTGTTGTTTTCCCAGGATCCTTCTGTCACGCAGGCGACCGTCTCCAACATAGAGCCAGTCGACCAGTACAGCCCGTTCCCCCAGTCTAATGTAAGACGCCTGAAACTCCTGTCACTTCTTTCTTTTTGGTTGATTTTCAAATTTGACATTTTTTCTTCCAAAACTGCTGTCAGAAACTTTGAATCATTTGCTGATCACCGTGTTTGGTTTGTATTTACATTTTACAGTCTGTCAAACTCTTTATACTGAGCTTATGTCTGATTAGAAACACAGGTTCAAAGAACGAAGAAGTGGTTTGTTTGTTTTTTTTTTCTTCTCTTCAGCCTCTCTGGATAGATTTCCAAAATAAGACCTGATAACTCTCCTTATCAGAAGTGAGATGTTTCAACACTTTCCCTGTTGGGACAAATGAAATCTCCAGTTATTATGTTGCCTTTATAATATATTTGAATAATCATGGAGTTTTGTTTTATTTTCAAACCATTCAGTCTTTTAGAATTGTAGTGGATGTAGATTATTGGTCTCTCATATTGTTTTAGTCCTTTCCTAGTTAACTTTTTATAGGGATTCTTCATGTTCTTCAATCATTTCTGTTTTATTTTGTTCTTCTGTACCTGATCTTCTGTATCATGTCACCTGTTAATTCATAATATTTCCATGTTTATTTTATTCTTTCTTTTGCATGGTTTGAATTCCTCTTCCTCCTCCTTTTTTGTGTTCTTTCATCCACTTCATTCACGGTAACATTTCCTCCCTTTCCTATATTTTCTTAATTTCCTTGCTCTCCTTATAGTTTTGTGTCTTATAAGTGCATGTAATGTTTTTAAAAATTTTTATTATTGTCCATCAGGATGGATTAGCCACTCAAACCACGCCTGCCTCCACCTCTCCCTACCAGCCTGCCGTGTTGCAGCCTTCCACGGAGCCCAGTCCGCAGGTGAAAACACGCCGTCATCGCTAACCTCACCAATAACCTGCTGCAAAACAAACAAAAAAATCTGCATTCTCTGCAGCTGCAGGTTGCTTACTTCCTTATATCTTGTTCCTGTTCACGTGTCGTCTGTATTCTAATAACACCCTGTAATTGTAGCACACAGATAGCACAGCTTCAGTTTTTTTTTTTCCCAGACAGCAAACACTAAATAAATACAGAAAATAATGGACTGAACTAAGAGAGCAGCTGGTGAATAAAACACGAGACAGTGAGGTGATGTAAAGTTTATTCCTCCATGTGAAAGCCTCAGTTTTGTCACATTTGATCTTAATATAAATAAAAAAAAAAACAAACAACTTTGAACCTGTAGCTACTTCTGAACTTAACCTGTGATATAATGATGCAGCTAAAGAGCAGCACTGCAGTCCCAGACGGTTAAAGAGCTTCTTGAGGACGTCTGATGGGCATTCAGACATCATCAGACTTCACAAAATGGTTTAATGAGATTTTATGTTTGACCGTTTTTAAAATTTATTGAGTTAAAACACCAGTCACAGTTTGTCTTTCCTTTTCTTGTCAGGTCAGCTCGCTAAAAAGGTTGTGATAAATAAGTACTTACAGTAACATAGCTTTGAAAGTATAGTTATGCTTTTATAAACATTTGCACCCTTTTCCATTATTATATAGTTTTTGTTTCATCTCCCAACGCTTCAATACTACCTTAGATTAATTTGTAACCCAGGCTCATACGTGAGGTTGATCAGTTGCTTTTCAGCTGTTGAATATTTTAATAATCAGGTTCTCTATTAAATAATCTGTCGATTATTTGAGTTACTGAATATACATGTGCTACGGCACTTTATCCTACCCTTAAATCCTGAGAGGTCTAGACTTTTACCAACAATAAAAGTTATGCCACACCTCTACGCCATCCAGATCGTTTGCACGCTCATGCACATGCACATTATACTGGTGCTCTGCAAAAGATCAGTTCAGTTATTATTTATTTTATCAGAAACCCTAGAAAACTTGTTTTATTTCTATAGGCGATAACAGCCTCCTGGATCTTGCATATCTTTGCTGGGAATGTTTTTAGCTTTTGTTACCTCTGTTAAGTAGGTTAAGTTTTTGACAGTGTTGGTTGGTTTGTTTGTTTGTCCGTCCGTCTGTTAGCAAGATTACTCAAAAACTAAAGAGCAGAATTTGAGGAAATTTTCAGGAAATGTCACAATAAAGAAATGATTAAATTTAGGTGGTGATCCGTCCAAAGCTCGAGGTCACAGGTGACGCCCGTGCTGTAACTGCAACTTTGCAAAGCACAAATGTCAAACTGCACATCTAGACACTTCATGGGTCAACGATGAGCCCTATAAATTCAAAGGTCAAGGTCACAGCTTGTTACCTCCGCCAAGGAGGTTAACTTTATTGTTTATGTAGTATGCCACATGTAGTGTGCACAAGCACGCACACACCACTCTCTCAAGCATGTAAGCAGTTACATGTAAAATGATGACTACATGAACGTTTGTTTGCTCCTAAAGCTGGTTCGTTGTAGTTTTATTGACTGATTTGAATGGTATGTGAAATTGAATGAAAGGCAAAACATATTTCTTCAAAAAGCTCCTTTTTTTGCCGTGCATTTCTTAAGTGAGAAGACTGGAAACTGTTAAGAGTCACCAACATATTATTTTGTGTAAAACATACGGCTAAAACTACATTTGATATCTTTCGCACTGTTTTGAACTACTAGAAAAAAAGCCTACTACTAGATTTGTTTTTTTATTTAAAAACTCTCTGGATCTAGTGGTGGAATTTTCTTGATTAAGATTATTTTGTGGTATAGCAGTTTTCAAAATAAATGCTTGCAAAAAGACACCCTATACTTTTTTCATTCCTATTGCAGGGTTTATACCAAAAACATATGATATATATCGTTACCGCCACCCATCACAATAGCCTGCTTCATGCTGGGATTTTTACTGTTTCCTTCAGTCAACTGCATGACTGGAATTAAAGTAGTTCTAAAATTTAAGTCATATTGTCTTTTAAAAGGTCTTTAAAATGTCTGAAATTTACCTGACTGAAACTAGCAAAAAGCCTGACCTCTGCAAAGTTGTTGTGGATGTTGCACTATTGTGGTGAGATTTTAATGAGATTTCCTTTTTATTTGTTTGTTTTGATATAGTCTCAAACTTTTGGCCATTTTTAATTTATTTCCTCTCTTCCTCGACTGTACCTCATGTAGGTGAAACACAATGACCACGGTTTACTGTGCGGTTTAAACAAAACTCTTTCAACCTATTATTTTCGATTTGCATGTGGCAGATGTGAAATTCCACACAGATGCTCTAAAGCCTCTATTGTCACATAGATCACTTCCTGTAGATCTGAAGTCCTGGTTCAACTCTTTTTGACTCGTGTGCGTTTTTTCTCCCCCTCTAAGGCGACCGCTGCTGCAGCTCAAGCCACCCTGCTGAAACAGCAGGAAGATCTGGAGAGAAAAGCTGCCGAACTGGACCGCAGGGAGCGGGAGCTCCAGAGCAGAGGCCCAACAGGTCATTAAAGCTAAAACCCCCTCCTCTCTGCAGCAGCACCACAAGCAGCGCAGCTTACTGAGACAGGAAAACCTTCTGCTGTGTGTGCATTTTGTATTATTGATGATGCTTTGTGAAACTGAAGGTCCTTACACTGAAAAATGCGTTCTTAGCCATGCAGGCAGCTCTGAGAGATCTCACCTGTACGTTTTAAAACCTTACAAAGTATTAAAATATTTAACAATCATGTATAAAACTGCAAAAACCATTTTTTTTGTACTCTTCTGTGTAAGTTGATGCTGACCTGCATGAAAAATGTCTCCTGTGTATGTTGAACTCTAATTGTTGTTATGGTTCCTAGTTTCAGTCTTGGATTTCAGTAATTCTAATTCTTCATATTGTATTTTAAGGACAGCATTTGACAGCATTTTTAGATGCTGGAATACAGCTGTTATACATCAGCTCCTGCACACTTAAAGCAGTGTATCACAGTTGTATTTCCTGTTGTGATTCTCACAAGTTTCAGTCTGAGTGTGAAACTGTACGTTGAAGATGGATTTCAGAGATCTGGTTTAACTCTTTTTGCTGTGTCAGATGCATTATGTCGAAGACGAGCAGGGTTGACGTTGCCTCTTGCCTCGACAGGTAAAGAAAACAACTGGCCTCCGCTTCCCAGGTTCTTCCCCATCAAACCATGTTTTTATCAGGACTTCTCTGAGGAAATCCCCGAACAGTACCGGAGGGTCTGCAAAATGATGTACTATCTGTGGATGTGTAAGTGTATTGCAGTTTTTGTTACGCATCAACCTCTGCTGTGAAAATGTTTATCGTACTGAGACTCATCAGTGAATATATGCACAGATACCTGATCAGTGGTGCAAGTTGAGCAACCTCATCCCCGTGTCTAAAGGTGGGGGTGCAAAGTTACGCTTACTTAGAAAAAAATTCTCAAATGAGATTAATTTACAAGGTTTTTGTAATTCTCATTTTTACTTTGTTTTTGTAACAAAGTACAAATTTATTGTTAAAAATATTCTCTGAATTCCAGACCTGCCATCAGTCATCTTTGAGTTGGTTCAGCCCAACTCTCCCTAAATGTGACCACCAGCTGAGCTAACTGAGACATTTCTTTATTCTGCTGATTATTTAAGCAGCCATTCTCAAAGTCCGGGCTCTGGTTCGGATCCAGACCAAACAGGAAGTTGATCCTGATCCAGCCAAGATTTTATTATATTGCACTGGAAAGCAGTGGTAGGATGTCGCCATAGTGGCGTGGCTCCTTTAAGAGTGCGTTATAATGTGTAGATACTTGGAATGTGTGATATATACGGTACAGGGTATAAAGGATAAACATTGAACCTATGGCGAAGATTTGTACGCCACCGCAGTAACGCTTGTTGATGACGTAATCAGCCGACGTCAGAGCGGAGAGCTGCATGGCTGAGAGCACAGGGGAGGAGCTCGTTAAAAACATGAGCAAAATCATTTATTATCTGGACCTGGTTCGGGTTTAAACAGTCACTTTTTTACATGTAACATGCTGCTCTGTTGCCGTGCATTTCTTAAGTGAGAAGACTGGAAACTGTTAAGAGTCACCAACATATTATTTTGTGTAAAACATACGGCTAAAACTACATTTGATATCTTTCGCACTGTTTTGAACTACTAGAAAAAAAGCCTACTACTAGATTTGTTTTTTTATTTAAAAACTCTCTGGATCTAGTGGTGGAATTTTCTTGATTAAGATTATTTTGTGGTATAGCAGTTTTCAAAATAAATGCTTGCAAAAAGACACCCTATACTTTTTTCATTCCTATTGCAGGGTTTATACCAAAAACATATGATATATATCGTTACCGCCACCCATCACAATAGATATCGGGATGTGAATTTTATGCCATATCGCACATCTCTAGTAGATACTCTAAGCGACCACATCAAACTTGAAAAAAATCTACTTGAAGCCGTAAGACAAGACCATAGGTTTGTAGTTGCTTCATTGATCAGGTGCCTATGAAAATGTTTTAAGTGGTGTTATGGTTCTGTTTGCTGCTGAGGAAGTGGTTCTGCTGCAGCTCAGTCACTCAGATTCAGCCTGCTTTCATGCTGCGATTTTTACTGTTTCCTTCAGTCAACTGCATGACTCTGTTCCTCAACCTGCTGGCGTGCCTGGCTTACTTCACCACCGGCGACCACGGAGTTGATTTCGGTCTCTCCATTCTCTGGCTCATTCTCTTCACCCCCTGCTCCTTCCTCTGCTGGTACCGACCCGTCTATAAGGCCTTCAGGTGAGTCCTCCTCCGTGACAGAAGCTGTCCTGTATGTGTGGCTTTTAAAGCTGCGCAGAGAGCGCCGCTAGTGACTTCAGCCTGTAATTTTCCTCAAATGGCAAATAATTCATGAGAAAAAGTAGTTTTAGGAGATTTTTGTCATTTTAATAATGGTTTATAAGTCTTAAATATTGATGCAACGTGTTAAAGTGTAAAAGCACACAGCAACTGAGCATCTTAAATTGATGACTAAAAAATGAAAAAACTATTAATTTTAGTACTTTATATTTTAGCTTTTTAGTTGATTGCACTCAACAGTTTGTTTACAAAGATTATAGTCCAGAGGATAAAAATGCTTATTTAAATTTTCCTATACCGTATTTTCTGAACTATAGGGAGCACTGGATTATAAGAAGCACTGTCAATTAATGGTCCATTTTCAAACTTTTGTAATATATAAAGCGCACTGGAGTATAAGATGCATCGTCGTGCATCTTATACTCCGCACAAAGTTACAAATATTTATTTGTGCGTGCCAATCTCCATTCAAAATGGACGGATTCGGTGCTCTAGCGGAGCTGGTTCGCCTGTATCAGCGTTTATATGATCCCTCTATGAGAGATCTCAGAGATAATCAAATGGTTCAAAACTCACAGAGGAATACTGCACTGACGTAAGTGTCAAGTATAAACGCCTACAGCGCTCGTTCAGGTCCGCACGCCCTGCGTGGAGCCCTGCGCGACTATAACTGAGCCTTAATGCTGCAAGCGGGGTGGCTTTGTAGTTTACCATAGTTGTACTAAAACATTACGACTTTATACATATATAAGGTGCTCCAAATTATATTATAAGGCTCACTGTCATTTTTTGAGAAAACTGAAGGCTTTTAAGTGCACCTTATAGTTCGGAAACTATGGTATACAAAAGGTAGCACCCATTATGAGAAAGATTAAGCTTGTATCACATTTTGTGGGATTTAAACGCATGATTTGTTTTCTGTTTGTTTAGGACTGACAGCTCCTTCAACTTCTTCTTCTTCTTTTTCGTGTTTTTCGTCCAAGTTGTAATCTTCGTCATCCAATCTGTGGGCATCCCCTCCTGGGGCAACAGGTGAGTCCCAGGCTGTCGAATGAACTGTACTAAATAAAAGTTCTGATATTAGTCTACACACCGCTTTTACCATTACCATTATTCTTAAAAAACTACTTCAATTTGTAATTTATTAATTAGTTTGTTGAACAGACATTAAAGAAATATTTTCAGCGTCTTCAATGACTGACTTTGGAAAATATAATCAAGAATTTGATGGCAGCAACACAGTTAAAAGTTGGAACTGGCTTGCTTAGCGTTTTCTTACAATACTGTTTTTGCACTTTTTTATTCTGTGGTTGAACATCTGGACACAGATGTTAAAAAAAGCTGTAGCATCTTTTGAAAGAATGCACGTCGCCCACCTTATTTCATGTCAGAGTTTTAAACTGAGATCACCCTGTGATGAGAAGCTGTAGCCTGATTACAGCAGTTTTGGTCCCACCTTGTAAATGATGACTCGCAGCTACTACCATACCAAGTTTTAGATCAATATCTGTAAAATTAACTGTTGTTGGCTAAGGTTGATTAGCTTTGGCAGCCATCTTGAACTGGGTTGACGCCAAATGTTGATGAGTTGTAAATGTACATTTAATGATTTCTTACTGAGTTAACTAAGTTTTAGATATTTTGCTAACAGACACAGTTGAATCCACTGGTCAATGGCAACGTTTTAAAAGTAGATCTTGCGCAATCAGTTAGTTCTCAGAGGCTGTGTTGGGACTGACTCTCAATTACTACCATACTAAATTTTAGCTCAATGTCTGTAAAATCGAGTTCTTGCCAGTTCTGTGTTTGATAAGATTGCTTAGC
Source organism: Kryptolebias marmoratus (assembly GCF_001649575.2). Classification (NCBI taxonomy): domain Eukaryota; kingdom Metazoa; phylum Chordata; class Actinopteri; order Cyprinodontiformes; family Rivulidae; genus Kryptolebias; species Kryptolebias marmoratus. The sequence goes on along the minus strand of NC_051440.1, from coordinate 5,791,510 downwards.
TGTGGTGGCCATCTTGAATGGTGTTGACTCCCCTAAAGTTAATCAGTCCTAGACGTACATCTAATGATTCCTTTCTGAGAGTTTCTTTAAAATTTGCCCGGTATTATGTGAGATATTTTGCCAGACAGATTATTCATATAAGACTGTTTTGGTGTGGTAGTGACTGAGAGTCATCCTCATTACATTCTCTGAGTGCCATCAGATTTCACAAGATGAAGTCATTTACATAGTTTGACCAAAACAGCTACAAATCTTAGTTTAAACATCTGGGATGAAAGGCGTCAGTGAAGATTAGTAAAATCATTTTTTCTGCCTGTTTCTGTTACATCACTGAGCTAAAATAGGCTTTTTTTAAAAAAAAAAAACCTGATCCTGTATTTTCTGTCACCTCATTTTCTGCACTCTGTCATCTCTTCTTCTGATAGAATCTTTCTGTTCTTCAGTATCTGTATCCGCTGCTAATCCTGTAAGTTTCTGCTGCTCGCTGTCCCTCCAGTACATCCCGCTTAAACTTGTAGTTTGACTTGGAGAATACAAGTTGAGTAGTAAACTGAGCCTGAACTTCAGTTCAGACTTTTCCAAGTGGGTATGAGATGGTTCCTGCTGCACTAAACGTTTCTGTATAAAAAGAGTGGGGACATTAAGACAATGGCAAATTGGGACAAAATGCTGTAAGATATTTTTAAAAGGTTAATCTTTTCATTATTTCATTAACCCCCATGTTAAAAATAATGTCAGAAATCCAATTTATAGACTTAAAAATGGCTAAATTTAGGAACCCATTTCTTCCTTCAGCTGTCATTATTACAATTGAGATAAAAGTGTAAATATTTGACTTCCTCCAAGGAGGGATGTTTTGGGTTTGTTTGTTTTGTCTGTCTCAGAAGATTACTCAAAAAGTAACGAGCAGATTCGGATGAAATTTTCAGGAAACGTTGAGGTCACAAAGAACAAATGAATAAAATTTGGTTGTGATCGGGATAATTTCCTTTAATGACCCTATGGCCTAAGCCATCACATGATGATGAGTCCCTCATCGACGGATCCCTCAAGTTTGATCCGTCTAACTGCTGGAGGTTTTGTCTGTTCTTCGTGACCAAACTGCTGCAGCTCCTTCAGGTTGGATGGATGCTGCTTGTGTCCAACAATCTTTAAATCAAACCAGAAATCCTCAGATGGACTGAGGTCTAGGGTTTCGACTGGACCATTCCAGGACATTTCACTGGTTCTCCTTCAACCAGAGGTGTGCTGCTGCAGCAGAGTCTTTGTCCTGCTTGAAGGTGGACATCTGCCCCAGTCTCAAATCTCTTGAAGACTCAAACAAGTTTCCTTCAAAGATTTCTCTGTAATTTACTCCATCCATCTTTGCTTCAACTCTGACCAGTTTCCCAGTCCCTGCTGATTGAAAACATCCCCACAGTGAAGCATGGTGGTGGCAGCATCATGCTGTGGGGATGGTGTTCTCAGCATGATGAGGCAGTAGATTTGTACCAGACATGGTGTTCCTCTTGATTGCCTAAAAGTTTGAGTTTAGTCTCATTTGACCACAGTACCTTTTGTGTCTAACCTGTGTGGAGAGTTCCTTGGCCTTCATGATGTCTCTTGCTTGGCAGTAGCTCTTACTACTTAGAAATGCGCTGATGTTGATTCTGGGGCTGTCAGAACAAGTGGATAAATTCTGAAGTTGGTGGTTTTAAATCAAGAGACATAAAAACAAGTACACCATTAAAGTTTCATTTATATATACTTAAAAATTTTAAATACAACTTTTTTCCCTCCGTTTAACTTCATTAATTGTGAGCATTTTGTGTAGATTCATAATTTTTAATCAAATTAAAAATCCTTTTTAAATTTCTTTTTCAAATAACCTTCCAAAAAAATCTTTAAAATATTCTTTTAAATTCAACACAACCGAATACATTTATGCTTTATGCATAGTGCATGAAGTGTAAATAAATAAACACATGCTTTTCAGCTTATTTATGCTGCTAATATAATGAATTAAAACCTGTTTTTTCTTGACTCCAGTGGTTGGATTGCTGCCATGTCTATAATCAGTTCTCACACACCAGCGGGAGTCATCATGATCATCGTGGCCATCCTCTTCACCATGTGTGCCGCCACGTCTATCGTGTTGCTGAAAATGGTAAGAGCTCATTCACCTTTTTAGATAAAGGTTCTCTTCAGTATCTTAGCTGTTCCTAGGACTGATCTTCTGGACAGAGATCTCTGAGGTTGTTCCTGGGATCTGTTGGAGCCACTCTTCCAGTTTGGAGGTCACGGCATCAAGTGCTCCGATGACCTCTGGTACCACTGAGGCCTTGACTCTCCACAACTTCTCCATTTCCTCTTTCAGCCCTTGGTATTTCTCCAGCTTCTCATGCTCCTTCTTCCTGATGTTACAGTCACTTGGGAGTGCTACATCTATCACCACTGCTTTCTTCTGTATCATATCTATCACCACAATGTCCAGTTGGTTAGCCATCAGCTGTTTGTCAGTCTGGATCTGGAAGTCCCACAGTTAGCCCTGCCATTCTCCACCACCTTAGGTGGATTCTCCCACTTTGACTGTGGGCTCTCCAGTCTGTACTCATGACTAGAAATTAAATACCGTATTTTCCGCACTATAGGGCGCACTGGATTATAAGGCCCACTGTCAATAAATGATACATTTTCAAACTTTTGTCATATATAAGGCGCATTAGGCGAAACAAAACAGACCCCTGTCTTTTCGGGGAATACTGCACCAAGTACGCATGGACCACCGGGGAGGTCCGTGCGTTCTTGAGGATTCGAAGCGGACGTCTATCAGAAACGTCCGTGCAAAAATCAATTTTTATTACTGCATACAAGTTCTCAGTGTCGCACAATAAACAATAAACAAAAGAGCGTTCATGTCGAACTGTTTAGAGTGCGACACCAGGTGAGAATCGGCGCCAGCGCACAGCGCGACTGCCGCTGTCTGTGCAGCACTCACAGGTGGCTGCCCTGGAGGTGAAGAAACAGGGCTAAAGGCACCTTTTTTTTTTTTTAAAGCTAAGAGGCAAGCAATCTGTTCCTCCTCGTCCGGTGATGCCATGACTGAAATTTGTCACGGGAGAATTTTAGGCAGTCTGTAAGCTCAAGTATGAAGTCTCAACTGTCTGCAGACAGTCCACCCGGAGTACGCACAGTACGCCCGAGTATGTGGGGGGCCTAATGCTGCAAGCCATGCGGGTTTGTAGTTTACCAAAGTTGTACTAAAATTATGACTTCTTACATATATAAGGTGCTCCGGATTATAAAGCGCACTGTTGTTTTTTTGAGAAAACTGAAGGCTTTTAAGTGCACCCTATAGTCCAGAAAATACAGTAGTGCTTCTTAAAGTTTAAGAATCACTGATCTAAGGCATGCTTTGCTAACATTCACCCACCATGACCTGGGTCACTCATATTCCCCCATTTTCCTCCTCAGGTTCATGGCCTGTATCGCCGCACCGGGGCCAGTTTCCAAAAGGCCCAGCAGGAGTTGTCACAGGGCGTCCTAACCAGTAGAACGTTTCAGTCAGCAGCCAGCGGAGCAGCTTCAGCCGCTGCCCAGGGAGCCTTCCAAGGAAACAACTAAGTGTACAATGAGCTGAAAGAAGCTCCTTCTTACAGGTCAAGGTCTGTACGTTACAAGGTCTAGGTGATAAACTGCACTTGTGGTGAACAACCACGACGTACATAGTTGGCAGACATCTAACCTGCAGGGATTCTGCCTGAGTAGTATCAGTACTCTGGTGTTCTGGATTTCCAGCAATTCTAATCTAACCTTCTAATGTACAGACCTTGATCCAGGTGAGGCTGTTAGTAGCCTCCACTAGGAGTTCATGTGTAACTTTCCACGGTAGCTTCTGGTTTTCTCATCCAAACTCGACCTGCAGGGTGACCTCGTGTGGCTCTATGTGGATGTAGAGAATGAGCGAAGTATAAAGTCGTACATCGAGTACAAACTGGGGCGGAAAAACGCAAATGAAGATCACTGATCGCTACTTAAGCATTCTCTTGCTCTGTATATTTTGTCGCCACTTTTTGACAGTGCTCTTTAAGTGTGTGTGAGACTGTGTGTATGACTAGTAGATTGTAGTATGCTGGTTTCTTCATACTATTTGACGGATCCTGTAACATAAATAAGAAGTGTTTCTGTTTGTCGTCGATTCACTTGTATTTTGTCTCAGAGGCACTTTTCTGTTGTTTACTCCAGGTCAGTGAAGTCTTCGGTTTTCTGTGCTGCAAATTGAAACTTGATGTGGAAGTTTAGGAACTGAATCGTATAGTTTTTTTTTTAATGGTTTGTCTGGCCTGGCTATTACTGTAAATGTGATTTAAATCTGGAGTTACCTAATCAGTACAGAAACATACTTTGCTTTTTGACGGTTTAACATCTGCAGAAGAAAGGAGCACTTCTTTAATTTCATGCTTTTACAAAACAAATTTAAGTAGGCCTAAATGTTGTATACTACCACTGTAATGTCATTTTACTTCACAGCTGAATTCCTTGTTGAATCATTAAATTAATTTTCATTTTTAATTTATCAGTACCATGTTGATTTCTTTTGAAAGTGGTTCAGTTGAAATATGAGAATATAAAATATTAAATTAAATGTCTCAGCTCAAGTCCAATACAAGTCATTCCTTAAAGGGCCGATCTAATGCATGTTTTTTCTTTTTTTTTCAATACTATAGTTTGATGCTGGACGAGAACTTATTGTTCGTTTTCATTACAACATTTACCTTCTTATGAGCACATTTAGTGTTTGAACTTTACAAAGATCCCGTTTTCTCAAACCGTCGGGCTGTCAAAAGTCTGACTTGCCTTGTGGGCGCAGAGCTCTTAAGTTATTTGCATATGGCTGTATATTTTCCACAGAATCTCTTCTTGTGAAAAACATGGATGTGTGTTTGCTTGATGTGCTGGTTTAAAACATTGGATCAAACTTTTCTAAGTCGCATTGTAAAAGTTGCAAATTCTTCTGATTTCTGACGTTTTTTTTTTGTACCAAATACTTTTGTCAGTGTAAGGATTTTTTTTAACCCTTACCTGACCGCAACGTATTTGAAGATTACAACTCGGTGCCTTTTGTATATAAAACACTGAATTTGCAACTAATAAAAAGCTTTGCTCTCATTTAAAGTTGTAACTGGTTTATTCAGTAATTAAGACAGGATTCAGATGCAAGTTTTACTGAACCGTGATTTATCTGAGTGGAATAAGTTAAAAAAAAAAATTCTGCTGAGGGGCAGAAAAATAACTTTGCTATTTAACACTGTCCATAAAATGATGATGGATGTGATCTTAACCATGAAGCAAGATAATCTTTTGTGTTGCTTCTCTGAAACTCTAACATCAAATCAACAGCTTTGATCCTCAAGGGAATGCTTCATATGTGGGGTTCTGTGGAAAGGTTATGAACAGTTAGTATCTTACCTGTAATAGATGGCTCTTTGAGTGACTTCAGTTTGAAAACAATAGGTTTATTATGACCCGAGTGATGAGCTAAAGGCTAGTCAAAGCAGAGCCAAAACCAAAGTGGCACACTACAGAAATATAATACCTCACTTCTTGTCAAACTTTGATTGACAGCTGTCAAACCATAAATCCCGCCGACTATCCGTCCCAGACATCACCAATAGATCACCCCTAATCCTGCACCCCCCATACACACTAAAATAAAAATGAAACAATGTCATAACTAGCTAAATAAATAGATAAATTTAGAATTATACCAAAAAAAGGATAATGTATAGCTCCCAGTAAAAGGTCTGGACATAATAGTAGTTTTAAACATCAAAGTTTTTGCCTGTACTGGTGGGAGGACAGCATCTGTCTTGGAGTTTTTCCCTGCAGCTACAGCCGTCTTCCCCTCAAAACTGACACCTTTTTACCATCATCTAATATGCAAGTCTGTCTGCTTTAGGGCCTGAATGCTGGCACCTGTGTGTGTGAGAGAGAGTCACTGTCTTTATTCTGATGTAGTCTGCTTGTGAGTTGTGTGAAGTTAGCAGATGCTAATGGAAGGAATGAACTGGGTAATACAAAGTCGCTGTATCAGAACGTGGTGGTTGTCTCGTTAGAAATCATCCTGCACTGCATCTAAGCAGGTATGTCGTTGCCGTCAGTGTGGAGTTATGCAACCATAGCAAATTTCACGCTGATACTCAGAAGCATTAAGTTTGACAGGTGAAGCACTGCGGCCTTCACTGTGTTGATGAAAGTCGAGGAGACTAATTCATCAATTTAATCCCCCACCTTTCATGAGACAGAGGTGAAGGTAACATTGGTGGCACTCTGGTAACCCGCTCTAGCTCTCCAGTCTGATAAAACCTCAGGTACCTCAGCAGCTGATAAAGTTGTTGATTCTCTCGGGTGCTGCCCAGGCGTTTGACAGTAACATCTCAGACAGCGAGAATGCTGAGGATGAAGACACAGAAGCTGAAGAAAGAACCGGTGATGGCTGAAACAGGGACGCTTCTTGTCTCCATCTGACAGTGCAGAAGAGGACAGCATGTCTCCATACTGGTTGTAACATTATCTTGGCTACTGTGTTCATTCTTAGGTACAATGGCTGATGAAGCATTTTCCTCCATCTAATTATACACCATGGAGGCAGGATCTAAAAAGTGTTTTTTAACGACAGAATGCGACTCCAGCAGTGAAGAGCAAAGAAGTTTGCTCGCCAACTTCGTCCATTTGCTGAGCCCAAACACCAACCAGAAGAGCCAGTAACTTTCCAAATAAAAAAACTCCACAACAAGTACCACAGCCGCATGGCCTGATGGTTGGGGGTTTCACAAATAAGATAAGTATAGTGGTGAGTGTGGGTTTCTTGTCCAGGGTTGTTCAGACTGAAACATCAGCAGTAGGAGTAGATGGTCCCTCAGTGAGTTTAACATCCTGACTTGGATAATGCATCACCTCTTTTTTTGTTTTCACTCTTAACTCTTCTAAATCTACCCTAAACTCATTGCTTTTTAAACTTGTTTTATTACAACTTAAGATGTCAGCAGCTTGGTAAACAGGCCTGTGTCCCAAGTGGGAAAATTGTAAAATAATTTGAACTTAAAGTTTGACGAGGGCTGAGGTAGACTATCTTTATTATTATTATTATTATTATTATTATTATTATTATTATTATTATTATTGCTTGCAAAGCCTCACAGCTGTCAAGCCTGATGTTAAGAGGGCAGTGTCAGAGAGAACATGTTTATGCCTGGTGCAGGTTTATAAAATATCATTTGCACACTGTGCAAATTTGGATATTGAAGTTGTTTAAGGATGGAAGCAGTCCGTTTTGGGTTTGGCTCCATCCTCACAGGTTGTTAGCTCATTAATCTGGTCAGAATCGATCTATGCTTCTCCAAACTGAGGTCAGCCAAAAAGCTGTCTGCAACAGGTAAGATATTATTGTTAGTAGCTTTTCCACAGAAACCCATTTAGGAGAGTAACAGGAATGAGGAATAAATCAGAGGTAAATAATCTGGGTACCACCTTGAACAAAGTCACATTAGAAGTTTTATTGTATTTCCTCAGGATTTAGTTTTTTTATTATTCTACTTGATATTTTTAAACTCCAGTCAGAGACGGTTCATATTAGTGAGTCCACTGCCATCGGTAGATGACATCATCTCTGGACTTGTGGTGGGTCTGACCCTTTTGGGTGCAGTGTTACCACTAGAGGGAAGCATAGCCGTGGAGAAGCTGCTCCACACAGTGATGTGCTGACTCACTGTCAGAGAAACCTGAAGCAAAAATGTCCATACAAGGTGTCCTCTCACAGCTACAGCAGGACGTTACACAGTTTGTCTTTGGCCGTAGCTCCTGCTAACACAGCTGTCGACTGATGAAGTCCAGATTGGACTTTATTGCGGACAGGAAAACCTGTTTTTGTGTTTGTTATTCAAGAGAACAGTCTGAGATTTTACAAGACGTGATTTTTATAAATCTAAGAAATCTTAGGTATCTAACCTTTTAGTCTTCTTGAGATCTGGACAGATGTACCCTTTGGCAGCAAAGGAAGAAAGTCTGACTTACATGCATAACACAACAGAAGTGGTTTCAGCCCCTCTGATTATACTCTCAGCGTGGTGCTGATGGTTTATGCAGAGATAATCTGCACTCAAATGTTCCAAGGTCAAAATTAGCAGGAGAAAAGTGGAATAAAGACAATTTCTCTGCGAGGCTTTTTAAACTGATGCACTTTCTCTTTCTGTTTTTATCATTGTGTCTGTGATGTACACAAAAAGGCTTTTGAAATCAGACCAAAATCTTCTATTTTTTTCTTTTCCAAATTCCTAAACCCTCTGTTTTCACTGCAAGAGAGTATATTCACACATTGTCTGAATCTTAACAACAGAGGCAGCCTTAGTGCCTGAATGATGTTCAGGGTAGCTTGGTTAAATAAATCAATCCTGCAGAAGTGTTTTCTGAAATGTCACCATTTATCAGAGTGATTCCGTTTTTTAGTTAAACAAAACAAATAAAAAACAGCTGCTGGTCAGTTTGTGCCAATGAAGCAATGACAGTGTGGGTAGAAAATGGCTGAAGTATCAAATGGGTACAAAGTGGTTCATTTTGTGTTCAAAAATATGGATACGAATTGACCAAAACTGCAAAGGTTTTTGCATGGGTACAAATTGACCTTGAGCCTTTGCATCATAGATTGTTTTGGTTTCCAAGCTTATTTTTTTATTATAGTAAATTAATATTTCATAAGAGACTGTATTACATGTTATATTATTGAAATATTGGATAGGTGACAACCATATTTGGACAAGAGGAAAGAGCTGCAGCGTGCCGTTTGCAACCTGATAGAGAACAACGTAACAGGAGCCCCTGCAGACTTTTCCTCAGTCTGTCAAACCTTCATCAGGGAAACCAACGGAAGATTGACGTTTTATCTTATTGAGGTCACATAGACCAAATTCTTATATAAGAAATCCAGAATCCTTTGAAAGAATGCACATCGCCTGCTGCCTGTCATGCCAGAGTTTCAAAGTAAGATCAGCTTATCTAAAGAATCGATGGAGTTGTATCCATTTTAGTCAAACCTTGTCATGATGTTATGAGCTACCTGATGCACCTTTGCAACATCTTGTTAGTGCAGTGGTGTCTAATCCTGATCCTCGAGGGCCACTTTCCTGCATGGTTTTGTTGCTTCTCTGCTCTGACACACCTGATTTGAATGAATGGGTGATTATCAGGCTTCTGCAGAACATGAAGACCTGCCGAAGGGGTAAGTGAGCCATTGAATCAGGTGTGCTGGAGCAGGAAAACAACAAAAGCATGCAGGATGGTGGCCCTCAAGAACTGGGTTTGGAGTCCAAGCCCAGTTAAAGCCAAAATACTCTTATGCTAACACAGTGGTGTCCAAGCCTTGGACACCACTGTGTTAGCATAAGAGTATTTTTTGAGAGTGACTCTCAGCTACTACCACGTCAAACTTTAGTTCAATATCTCTTAAATTTGACCAAGATATAGGCCCCTCCTCTGTGACACTTCTGGATATCTGGAGAAAATGTGATGAAACACATTTCTAAGCACTTCTGCTTCTGTACAAAAAAAAAAAGTTAGACATTTCTGTAAAAAACAGACACTAGAGGTGGTGAAATTGCATCTTTAAATAGTTAAAATTATGTTTATGGCATATAGTTTGTCTTATTTGCTTTAATAGCTTATTTAATACAGCTTTATTGTGAGTTATACTGATGTTTTTCTTGTTTAATGACTGTTTAACTCTCAAAGTTTAACATGTTAGGACGATTATCTGTGATTTTAAAGCTCAGTGAACGCCTCTCGTGTGCTCTTAATTTGAAAGTTTCACCGAAAACGCAGCTCGCTTATAGCTTCCGGTCCCGGTTGAACGCATTAGGACCAACTTACTCCTGTCTTCACCTCCCCTCTCCCCTCCCTCACCTCCTCGCCCTCCTTCCCCAGCCCTCCGCACACGCCTCCCCTCTCTCGCGGCGGTTAGTTGTCATGGCGATGGAGCCAGCCGCGGCGTCTGCTCCGGGGGCTGTTGCCATGGAGATGCGAGGCGCGCCGCTCCCGGTGGTGGAGGAGCACGAGGGCTGCAGCACTCCCGGGTCCGAGGAGCGATTCCGGCACGGGCGACGCGGAGGGAGCCGGCGGCGCGGGCTGCCGTTCAACCGGAGCGGCTACTACCTGCTGGTGGTGATCGGGGAGGTGGGTTCGGAGCCGCAGCTGGAGGCGGCCAGAGCCCAGATAGAGCGGGGTGAGTGACGGACGGAACACCGCGCCGTGGCCGGTGGTTTATCCGCTCAGGTTTAGTGCTCGGAAAAGGTCAGGGGGAAATGAAAGGCGTTAAAAGCAGGAGAGAGTTTTTGACGCAATGGGCAGGATCGGCTCCACAGGCAGAGGTGGTTGCTGCAGCATTGCACCATGGGACACCGCACAAGCGTTTCCCCTCAGCCTGCTGTGCTCTGCACGACTGTCAAACTGCAGACTCAGTCTGGGATGGCTCTTTTTTTTAAAGATTTTTATTTTTAGAAGGATGCTTACTGGTGCCTGAGGGCTGTGACAACCATCTCTGCTTCGTAATATCAGGGGGAAAGTATAAACAGAATAACACAGGAACTGCATTTAGTTTCTATTTGTTTAGAAGCTCAAATCAGTTTTTAGCTGTTAATAGACAACCCCAATTACCTACAAAGTTGAGCCATTGAGAAAAAGGTAAATAAAAACATAATACAGTGATCTGCAAATCTCACAAACCAATATTTAATTCACAGGAAAACAGTGAACATATCAAATGTTGAAACTAAGAAGTTGTACCGTTTTGAGCGGAAATACGTGTAAGTTTGAATTTCATGGCAGCAACACGTCTAAAAACAGAAAAACAAAAGGCTGGAAAAGTAAGTGATATGAATAGGAAACAGCCGGAGGAAAATTTTGCAGCTAATTAGGTTAATTGCCAACAGATCAATAATAGGCATTTCAGAGAGGCTGAGTCACTTAGAAGTAAAGATGGGCAGGGGTTCACCTGTCTAAAAATAGTGGGACAGTTTCAGAAAAATGTTCCTTCAAAAGACTTTGAATGCTACACCTCATAATATCGTCAAAACAAGATTTTAAGAATCTGGAAAGGAAAAAACCAAAAGTCAGTATTGGATGCCCGTGATCTTTGGTACAACTTCTTAGTTTGGACATTTGATGTGCTTACTTTGTTCCTCTATGAATAAAACGGGTTTATGCTGTTATTTTTTAAATTTTAAACAGCTTCCCAGTGTTTTCAGGACTGGGGTCGGATGAGTTTTCCGTTTTTTTTTTTGTTTTAAGACTGTCTTTTTGTTTGCGACAAAGTTTTCCCACTAACACACACACAGCTCTGCCACAAATCAGTCTCCTCCTGTTGTCACAGTGGGGCATCATCATCACCCAGCTGACTATCTGAGGCCTGGGAGAGGTCAAACCCCACTCCTCCTCCTCCTCCTCCAGGCTGCTCCTGCCACGCAGATCTGTTCTCTAACTTCTCAAACGAACTGTTTTGCGTTCGTGACATTGTCCTCCCTGTCATCAGCTTTCTGCCGTTCTCTGCCCAGATTGGTCCCCCCCTCTCCTCTGACCTCCTCCTATCGTAGCCGTGTCGAGGAGCTGACAGCGCGGTGTCACACCCACTCAGCTCGTTGCGGCATCGATTATTTCACCCAGGTTGGTGTTTTCAGCGTGACTCAGTGCGAGTGACCTGTCATCGGCTCTGATTACCTACACATTACGCCCGTGTTCTCCGTGTGCAAGGCCGTTACAGGCCTGCAGCGGGTCACCCACACCGCACACGTTTCCTTTTGGACTTTCTCTTTGGGTGCAATGGAAACATTTCACTCCCCGCTGTCCTTTGGGTGGATTTTTCTGGAGGTCATTTTCAGACCATTTAAGCTATCCCGTTTGAAGTTGCTGGTTTCCCAAAACACAGAAGTGAAAGAGAAAGTCCAGCCATTTTTGAAGTGATGTTCTGTCAAATAGTTATCAATAGTTAGTACCCTATCAGCCATCAGTCATATGCCCCTTTTCCACTGGCTCTAAAGGTCCCGGCTCCACTCTACTCGGCATATTTTGCAAGCGTTTCCACTAGCATTTTTTCTAGGCCGGTCCCTGCTTTGGAGCAGGGCCAGCGGGCCGGCCCTGCTTTCGTGGGTGATACAAGCTTAGCTCCTGTTCACTCATTGGTCATGGGTGTGGTCAGATGCAAGCGTAAAGAGCGAAGAAAACAATGATAGACAATTTTGGAACGGTAGCGAAGAGAGAGAGCAGCAATGGAGTCCTCACAAAAGTTTATTCCCTGGAGCAACAACAAGGTCCAGGCTCTTCTTGCAATTATTGGGGACTGCAGCATTCAGCACCAGCTAGATGGGGCAACAAGAAATGAAAAAGGTTATGTTGAGGTTGCAGAAAGGATGGCTGGCACTGGATACAACTGGATATCTCGACAGCACTGCGAAAACTTGAAAAAGCTCCACAAATGATGCCAAGTTTCAGTAGCACACATCATCGAGAGCAACTCGTGGCGTAGGAAGTCTGGGGGTGCGGCTTTGGAGCCCCCCCTCCAGCAAGGAGGCGTTCCTCTGCTAATGACCAGTAGCAGTAGTTAGCCAGTGGAAAAGGGGCATTAAAGGATGAAGGATGGAGAAAAAGGGGGGCAGAACTGGCTGAGGGAAAATCGACTGATGAGACTGAAAAACTGAATGCAAGAGACCTCAAGACAAACAAGGAAGCAGCTACTGAAAACACAAGAAAAAGCATTATTAAACCAAGAATGTTGAAAAGGAAACCCAGTGACACAATGACATAAAATAAACCAAATAGTAAACACAAAGGACAAAACAACTCCAGAAAACTCCTGACACAGATTATCACTTCAGAAATCACCGGACTATCTCTTTAGGAGTAGCATTTCACCGAGCTGCAGCTGAGACACAAAAATGTGAAATATGGACCATTTTTTAGAGAATCATTATCGATTATGGGTGTGGTTTTTAGACCTGGACATTCAGGGCTGTACTCCTGTATGTTGTCTGTCATGAGAGCTCCTGTTCAGGTGTCAAAACACAGCTCTAGGGTGCTAGATTTTACGGAAACGACACTGAAAATGCATCGAGATGGGTTCTCCGTGCCAACAACTCTATCTTAAATGATTTGTCGCGTAGGTTTTATTTAACATGTTTAAAATTCAGGTGACAAGGCGAGCCTCTGTGATTCACACACAGAAACCAAGGACCCCTGCAAAGAATTTGACACATTTTGGAAAATCCCTCGCAATTCGGTTCACCAAACTAGTCGCCAATAGTCAAGGCGACCTTAAGATAACACCTTAAGACAGTATCTCATTAGGCTGCAGCTGGTGGCGACTAGTCGGAGACACAAAATTACAAGAAAATTCACAGATTTTCACAAACACCTGGCAAAGTTTGGACGAAAATTTGTCGGGAGCGCTCATAACTTCTGGCACCACTCTTGCCTGACATTCTCACAGTGGTGCAATATCTCTGAGTGGCAATTGAGATATCTGGACTATATAAACACAGGTCCTCCCCACAGTCCAGCAGTCATTTTGTCTTCAGACGTTAAGTGATATGGACCTCCAGAGAAGAAGAGCAGAAGCTGCTGGATGAGGACTCCAACCTGAAGGAGGACCAGGCTGAAGGCTGCAACACAACTCCTTGCTGCTGCTGCCGGGTCTTGTGATGCCCCTAATGCCTGGTTCTCATTGTTGTCTCTAATCAGTCGCACTTTAGTTTCATAGATGGCCAAATCCTCACACAATTATCTTACATCTCTGACAAATTCTGGCTCATGGAAACCTGCGAAGACTCCATGACAGTCTTTGGGTGAAAAAAGTCTTAAAATAGGTTTGAAGTAAAGCTTAAAACTTTTAAATTTACCTCATTTTTAGTCTGCAGTCAGATTGGTTGCCAAAAAGAGGATTTGTGTTAAACAGGATCATTTAAAGTCGTCTGCTCGTTGATCCTCCCTGCAGCTCAGACTCAGTTTAGACGAATCTGAGGGGGGGAAGGTGGGAGGAAGGGAAGTGGCTGCAGCGGCGGATGATAAAAGGTTGCATCATGTTCACTAAAACGGTGCGAGGGAGACCGCTCGCGTGAAAGCGTGTTGTAAGCGGTGCTCAGTGTTACGGGAAAGTAGCCCGGGCGTGTTTGCTCAGTTTCGCAGATGCCCCGTCTGTCTGTCTGTCCGTCATCGATTCACTCACACTCACTGCTCCTTCTCCTCCATCCTGGCAGGAATCCGATCCTGGGATGTTGACCTGAAGTGCTGCGACCTTGATCAGCAGCTGCAGCTGTTTATAACTCGCCACTCCGCTCACTTCTCCACCGAGGTCAGAGGTCAGTTTGATGTGACCCACCCCAACACACACAGTTTCTGTGTGCGGCGAACAAGTGATGACTCCACAGAAACCAGCCATGGCTGTTTATTCTGAAAGAAACAACAACAAATGTCCATCGGGTGTTTTTAGAAAACAGTTTAAAGGGATAGTTTAGACTTTTTGAGGTGAGATTCTGTGTAAAACTTATGAATAATTATTATCTTACCTGTTGTAGATAGCCCTTTGAATGACCTCAGTTTGGACAAATAGAGTTTAATTCTGACCAGACTGATGAGCTAATGGCTAGTCTGAGCAGGGCCATGACTAAAGTGGATTGCTGCTGTCTTAAAATGAACTCCAATCTTTAAAATTACATAGCGCTCTATATGAACATTGTTTTATACATTGTTTATCAATTACATTGTTATTTACAAAGAACAAGGTGTTATTTTCGCAAAAGCAAGTAGCTGCTGGTAGCAGCAGCTAGCTGTAGCACTTCCAGTGCACCTTGCAGAACTTCTGCCACTTGGAGAGGGGCTATTGGGGGCAGCAGTGCCCTTATGAAATTTTTACCCCCCCCCCACGCTAATATTACACAGTTTACATTTAATCTGTCTGTTAACAAAATATAAACCCATCAGCATATATTATAACTAGACACAAAACTGTAATCCTGAAGTTGAAGCCACACAGGGTCAAGTCCCACACAGTGGCTGGTGCAGTACAGGCCCCGCCCCTCCATGTTAACCAATGAGATGTTTTCCTGACTACAAAATTGAAAATGGACTTCAGATTATTTTCAAAGTCACACTGCTGCTTGTTCCAATATGTATTTCTTTTTTGTTTTAAAAGCGTCCCGCTCCACTGTGACTGGCATTAAGATAGCCTTTTAGCGAGTTGGGAGGGTGTCTAGGCAGGGCTACTGTTGTATAGCATTTTAGTTGATTTATATCCCTTCCTGCTTGCAGTTTCTGTTAAGAAGGGGGGAGACGAAGGCGAAACCAGAACGCAGACGAGACATCTCTAAATGAAAAGTAATTTATTAAAGTAAAGACTCACAAAAACAAAGCGCTGGCGTGGCAGCAAAAGGTAACTAAATTCCAAATCCAAACGAGGCGAGGCAAGGCAAAGCAAAGCAAAACCAAACCAAACGTAGCATGGAGCGAGGTAACGAGAGGAATGACCAAGTGAAGCGTGGTGAACAGAGACCGGTTTTAAAAGACTGAGGGAGAGATGATTATTGGGTGCAGCTGTGGACTAGATGAGGAGCAGGTGAGGTGGGCGTGGCAGGCATGAATGGAAAAACACTGAGGAGGTGAATAGTGACAAGACATAAACACAGAAAACCTAAAAGACAACCAAACCAAAAGACAAACAAAGCAGAACAAGAACTACAAAACAATCAAACAAAACACCAAAACTATGACAGTTTTTCCAATTTGTTGTTAAACCTGTCCGGCAACTCCTGGTTGGCCAATTTATGTTGTGAAAAGTTTTCAGTATTAATAATGACGCCCAATGACGTTATTTTATTATATATATAACACATCTATGTGTGAATCTGGCTGGTTTCTGTGTTTCTCCAGCTAGATTTTAAATGATCAGTTTACTGACAAGTCTGTCAGGGAGAAGCGTCTTGTTGTTTCCCTGGTTCCACTTTATGGAGCTATTTTCCTTTATTTGATGTTGTCATTTCTGTGTTCTGCGTTTTTTTCTTCTTCTTGTATTTGTGGTTCAGTCTTGTATGGGTGCTAAAGGCCTGGTCCCAATACTCGCACTTCCACCCTTGTGTCCTTCAAATGAACGTTCATGCTGAAGGGTTTGAATGCAAAGTGTGTCCCAATTCTCCAGAGTGGTCTTTAGCTCTGCCCCCTTTGTGTACTACATCCAGGTGGACTTCGGCGAAATATTTACCCACAATTCATTACTGCATGTGACATTTTGATTTTTTTTTAATTCTCTTTACTGACAATGAAAGGGTTTTGAATTAAACAGCAGAAATATGGTAGTAGTGACAGAGCAAGCTGCATCTGTCACAAAAAAAGCTGTTTTTAAAAGTAAAGTATTCAAATAATTCTTGTTTCACTCTAATGTACAGGTGTGAATACTATCTAACGTTGATCTGTATTCAGCAAGTCAGAACAAAACACATGGGAACAGCCAAATATCTCCTGCAATGACTTAGGAAAGCAAAAATACTCAAACTGTACTTTTAAAATCGTACTGGCACCTTCTTAAAATACCAAAACAGCGACTGGTCCGCCATGTTGGATGTCACAGTTATGACGCAGAGGCACAAGTCGATGATGTAACCCATACTGTCTTAATTCTCCAGTGTCTGCCTGCTTGTAACCTGCACACACAAACCCTTCAGTGCACTTCGACTGAGTACACGCTTCATAGAGGGGCATAGGGTGGAGTGTGAGTATTGGGACCAGACCAATACTCACCTTCCCTCTGCTCAGTAATTCTCCAGTCTGCTTGCCATGCCCACCTCACCTGTTCCTCGCCACGTCCCACCTGTAACCCATTTCCCACTTATCCCCAGTTTCTTCAAAACCGGTCCCTTTTCATTCATGCCTCGCCGGTTCTCCTTCCATCTCCTTCACGTCTGCCTTTCTTTATGTCATGCTCACTGTGTTTTCACTCCTCATAACATTTTAAGAGTATCTGTCGTAGTTTTTTTTTTCCTCCCCCATGTAATTCAAATCGTCAATCAGGAAACTGCTGCCCTTTAACGCCACCAGGCTTTAATGTCTCTTACCCAGAGGCTGATGGAGAAGCTGATTTAACAGTGCTGTGATCTAAGCTTCAAGACTTATTTGCATATTTTGTGTTAAATGAGTATTTAATACTCTATCGGTCAACATGTTTCAGAAAAAATATGAGTCTTAGAATAAAATGCAGACCGTACCCCTAGCTGAACAAACCAGCTACAATACACAAACAAACCCACTGTCATTTTGTCCATACTGGAGTGATGATCTCAGATGATAAAATTATAGTATTTTTGGCTAAATCAGAATTATGTGTTAAAAATCCCCAAATTTGATCACAATGCCCCTACAACAACCTTCTACGAATAGCAATAATGTTTTTGTCCATGTCTGTCTGTGTGTGATAGTATGCCTGTCTGTTAGCAAAATATCTCATGAACCATTAGATGGATTTTAATAAAACTCTCAGACAATCATTGTTGGATGAACATCTACAACTGATTAACCTTTGGAGTCAATTCAATTCAAGATGGTTGTTGCATCCGAATGACATTATCAAACACAAAAATGAATATAACTCAGTTGGTTTTGCAGTTATTGAGCTACAATTTGATGTTGTAGTAGCTGAGAGGCATCCCCAAATTATACTAGCGTGACATCTTGTGGTGTTGTATGAAATCGTGTATTACATTATTTTCAAGGTTTGACCAAAATGGTCACAACGGCATCATCTTTCAGTACAAGATGATTTTGGTTTAAAACTGGCACAAAACGCAGTGGGCAAAATCCGTTATATCGAGGAATGCTCGGCCGTTATTGTCACTCTTTTTTTATTTTTATTGATTTAGTGAAGGTTTAATCTATGTGCAGTGCAACAGAGCTGAACTGTCTACCATCAGTGTGGTGACAGCTGCAGTGTGAGGCCTTTCTCTGTGTGTGTGTGTGTTTCTAGCCTGCTTGTGTCTGTGAGATGAAATAATTCAGGGCTCAGAGCTCAAGTTCAAACTGCCAAAAATGCATAACGGGGAATTCTTTCAATCACCTGTCAGAAAAGGGCTCGGTGCGATCACACGTCCCGGATACATACTTTATAAGGAGTAACAATAGGCGAGCTTAGGACTGACTGCCACTGCACTTATGGTGAGTGCTGTACAGAAGCTGCAGTCAGCAGAAAATGACACAGCATTTTTACAGACTGTCGTTAAACAGAGCAAATACCTTCAAAGGAAAAGGCAGAGTTCCTGTGAAACAGCAGAGATGATCAGCATCCATCGTTCTTTCTGTTATTCTGCCTGCATGTTGTCCTCACCTGGATAGAGAAATAACCCTTTGAACCAAACTAAATCACCATTTTCATTCTTATGACTGCTTTAGCATAACTCACAACAATTTTTCTCCTTCTGTAACATGTTAGGATGATGACCCCCTACTCTCTCCATGACCTATTAGAACATGGCTGGATCATGGCAAAATTTAGAAAAACCTCCTTCGTTGTGCAGGTCGTCTTGGACCTACTACACTCTATCACACGTAATGGGGAGCTCTCTACAATCCTAATATATGCCTGAAGACCTCACTAAGACCCTGCAAAGATCACCCAGGTTCTGGTTGACTTTTACATCATAGAGGGTTCGTCTTCCAGTGTGAACTTTGAGCAAGGATTACAAGATTACCCTGCTTAACCCCTCCATAACTTCTTCTTTTTACCTTTAAAGGGCAAATATTATGATAATTAGCAGATCTTTGTTGACTATTTTCTTATTGGTTTGTGAGAAGTTGTACCTCTTAAAGGTATGTACTAATAATAAGAGTAGTACCACTTGGACATTTTGGTCTTAACTGATGTACTGCAGGATCCTCCAGACTGATTTGATGTCCACTCGCTGTCTATTGAGGTAGAGTTGATATTTATTGCTGAATAATCTCATTTTATATTCTAAGGCACAGATTTACTAAAACTGCACAGTTCCTGGTTTTAGCTCCAGCTTTGGCCTATTATTTGCTCTTGCTATCTGCTCCGTCTCAGCGTCGTATTTACAAAGGGAAAAGATCTAATTATACACCGGTGCAAACGCACCTGTCAAATCCAGCAGCCGCAAGCAATTTGTGCAGTTGCCCTCTCTGCAGAATCTAAAGTCAAGCCAAGTCAAATTTATTTATATAGCACTTTTCAGCAACAAGGTGGGTCAAAGTGCTAAACATGAACACACAAAAGTGTCAGAGAGAGAAACTCTTTTTACAGAGAGCTCAAGGTCTTAATAAATAACAGACTCACTCCATAAAGTGCAGCAACGACATCTCACTTAATCAGAAGTATTTGTGTTCCAGATGGCATTTCTGAATCAACAAGTGGCATTTTATTTGTGCTACTTTGACCATTATTGCCTTTTCTTGTTCTTACTTACTAAATTTGGGTCCCTGGTTTTTATATCCCTTGATAATTATCCTGCAAGATAATTAATTTGGGTTCTGTTTCTAGACCCCTGGATGTGAAGCACTATTTGTTGAAATGTTCTTCACTCATAAGTTTTATTCCTTCTGAACATAAATTTGATAAATTTGACCGTTTATCTGTTGAGGCAACAAGGACTGACCAAATATTTTACTCTAACAGCATGTCACAAACATCGCTGGTCTTTGGAATCCGGTGCTTTTAGTCACCATAATAATTTATTTAATTAGATGTCTGTTTTCTTCAAATGCTACATAAAATGTAATTTAAATGTGGGCAAACTGCGTCAGCGCAGAGGAACAATGTTTGGTTTGCAGAGCAGTTTGAGGCGCACGTCTCCCTTTCTGTGTCATTGTTATGACATGAAATTGGTCACATTAACCTCACCTCCAGCCAAACCATATTCAGTGTGAACCATCTGGGCATTCTCTTCAAAGCAGAGCACGAAAACATGTAAAAACAGAGACGGCGACTCCTTTTTTAATGCTCTGAACAGACAAACACATGCGTGCAGCTCACCTTCACCGACACATCCCACTGAGTGTTGTGGCTGTAAAGTGAGCTGATGGAGTCTGAGGCTGCGCTTGCTCCATTTTTTCTACCTCCTCCAGCGTTTTAGTTATAAATATTCCAACTCTGCATTTGTCATAGTCACAGCTGGTTTATTTAAACTTTAATTCAGTGCGTTATAAAAAAAAAAAACACTAAGATTTGATGAGGAAGATCACTGCAGAGCCTTTATCTCTTTCCAGTGCTGAGTCTGGAGACTGACAGGACTGATTAAATTTGATCAAGCACCCCCCCCCACCCCCCACCCCAACACACACACACACCCACGCCAACCTCCCATCATTTTCAGCACACGCACCAAATCAATAGCACTTCACTGGAGAATAATCCAGTGGCAGAAATAGAAGGGGATGGCGGGGATCATGTTGCTTTGGGTTGACATAAAAATTTCCACAGTGGGAAAACAGCAGCAGCAGTTCCTTACTCAGCTGATATTAGAAATGAGGTGAAAAGGTGAGAAGGAGGGGTGACCAGGTTCACTGATCACACCTGGGAAGGTTCAGGCGAAGACTATGTTGATCAGGCTGCAGATTTAAGGACAAAGGTGTTAAAAGTGCACGTTTTTCAAAAAAATATTCTTTACTTTCCACATGAATTGTAGAAAAGGATTAAAAATAAATAAATAAAAAGAAGACATTCCTCCTTTTAAAAAAATGCATTCCGCTTTTCTGTCCCGGCTCCATTCTTTCACCTCAGTGGTGACTCTCTCACAGCTCATCCTTGATTTCCGTTCCGAGTGTGCTTTTTTTCTAAAACACGAGCCTCAGTTAGATGAAGGGAACTGATGTATAAGAAGGCGTTTAGATAGTACTGTTTCCTTATTTACCATTTGCCCTCAGCTCGGCGTTTTTAGAGAGAAAACAGACATTTTGCAGGGTTCAGAGTTTTGATTTGACAATGCAAAGTCTCAGAGCTGCACAACCGTTGTTGAACATTTTACTATTCTAATAGAGTTTTTTATGAGAATAATAAAGTACACTTGAAGTAAGAGGACCATTTTATTCCCTGCTTTCAGACTGTAGTTAAACAGGTAGAACGCAACTACACCAATATTTGTCATTGTTTAAAACTGCATGAGATGTTTATTCCAGTAATAGCTCACTCTTATCTTACATCTTTTACAGTAGATTTCTTTTTCGTAAACATATCAGTGCTCATCTGCTGCTCTGTCACATGAGCAGCATGTTTTCTTTATGTGCTCGGCGTCATTGGTAAGAACTACAGAGCCGCATTAAACGTCAGCACAAAATTATCTGAGAAACGAATGGAAAATGAACTCATTTTGTACAGCGAGTACACATTTGTAGCAATAAATGAAATAAAAACTGAGTCCTCCTGAGACTTTATCAGTCTGACAGCTTATTTATAATGAATAACACTGCTTTCTTTTTGAGTTGTAATGAAGTTAATATAAATTGCTATTCTGTTTTTTAATAATATTGATAAAATGTTGCTGCTTGCGTTGCTTAAACTCGTTCAATAATGACGTCAAACACAAGAACTTTTAGACCATTTGTTTTAAATTCTCACACTTTATATTTCTAATACTTTATAACATTTGATTTTTCGTATGAACTCGTATGTTTTTTTCATTTAACATCAACACAACATAAACATTCAAACCACAGTCAGTTTGTTATTAAATGTTTCTTAAAATTGAAACCTGTGGTTATTTGCAAGCACAGTTAAGGCAGTGTTAGCCGGCTGTGACACTTCAGGTGTCGTCCGGTGTCAAATCCGGCCAGAATTTCACAACTTTTCTGCCAGAACAACCGTGTAATGTTAAACTGAAGGAAATGGAAAGGTTTAAATTAAAAGTGTTTGCAAGAACCAATGTGGAATTTGAATGATTTTAGGAAGTGGGACTGCTTGGTCAAGCTGTTATTAGCTCATCAATGCAGGTAAATCCTGCTGGAGATGACCCCAGGGTGCACCAGAAGTCCTACAGCCGCCATTTGCTCGAGCAGGCAGCCATAAAACTCTGCTAACAGTCTGTGGAAAAGGCCTTTCATGAACTGCTATGCAATTTTGGAGATGGGAGCTCTATTAAGATGTCAGCAGCCTACTTTAGTGTCAGCCGTGTTTGGACTAACTGTGAGCTCATCAGTCCAGTCAGAAATAAACTCTGTTTCTCCAAAAAATTCCTTTTAAAGAGAAAAATACATTTAAAAGTACCTAAAGAAATGGGGTCTGTTTTATGATTCTGGGTAAATCCTCTTTAATAGAGCTGCTTTTGTAAAAAAAAAAGAGAAAAAAAAACATGCAAGATGCTTCTAGATGGCATAAATAAACATTTAGAGGCTTTTGCTGTTTTGCAGTGTTATTAGCAAAGGATATCAGCAGTTCATATTAGGTTATGCTGCTGTTTTAAATTCAGTACTTACTCATAGAAAATAATTCAGAGTGAAACTGTTCTGGCTGATCACAAGGTCACTTCTCAGCAGTCTGGAGTTCAAGTTATCCTTTCATGTAATTGTCATTTGAAATAAAAAAAAACAAAACATGACCTGTTGTGCTGTTTTACCATTTCTCAGGTTCTTTAGTACCTTGAAGGTGCGAGCTGCTTCAGTTAAAATGCCAAAAATGCCCTACACTCTTTGTTAAATGACTGAACGTCCAGACATGACCAACACCACACACTGACCCCTGGTGTTCAAACAGTGTAATGCAGTCAGGATTTCAGGTTTTTCAGAGAGACTTTCTAACTTTTCTGAGCTCTTCAACTCTTTAAACACACATTAAGGAGCAGGCTGCCCACACAGAGACCCAGGAGAGGACGAAGTGAGACAGGCCATGGATTAGTGTCAGCGATTTACCCTGATTAACCCTCCCACACTGATCTCACACGTGTGTGTGTGTGTGTAGTAACAAATCACCCATGTGCACATTGTGTTTAAAGTCTTACTTGTTTCGTTATTGCAAAAATGTCCTTAAGACAAAAACAAAATCATTGTTTTACTGTTTTTCTTAATGTCTTATACATAGATAAGTTTTGAGTTAGCCTAAAGCAGATGAATGTAAGAATTATGTGACTCCATGGTTGAATTTCTTCTGACTTTTCTCTAATTCACACAGGGACAACATTATATTTATTTACATACACGCCCACCATCCATCCATCCATCCATCCATTCATCCATCCATTTTCTTTACTTACTTTTAGTATTCAGGGTTGCGGGGCAGCTGGTGCCTGTCTCTAGCAGTCACTGTGCGAGAGGTGAGGTACACCCTGGACATCTGATTAAATGTCCTTTAGCAAGTTGCAGCTCAACCACTTTTTTTGTTTCCATCAACAAGCTTCTGCCTTAATTCTCACTAGAGATTTGACCACTCTTTTCGACTAAATTGACAAAGTTCGTTTGGATGGTTTTCTTGTTAGCTTCTATTTTGTATGACCCTGGAAAAAGAGTGGCTTACATTGGCCACTAAAAGCCTAAAATTAATCTGTTCTTAAACCTATACCTGCTAAATAATATGGGGCCAATACACTCCCAGAGTGTAAGGACACGTACACATACTGTATTTTCTGGACTATATGGTGCACTTAAAAGCCTTTAATTTTCTCAAAATACGACAGTGCGCCTTATATCAGTTATAGTCACCCAGGGCTCCGTGCACAGCGCACAGACCTGAGTGAGTGGTGTAGGCGTTTATACTTGACGCTTACGTCGGTGCAGTATTCTTCCGTGAGTTTTGAACCGTTTGATTATCTTTGTGATCTCTCATAGAGGGATCATATAAATGCTGATCCAGATGAACCAGCTCCGCTAGAGCACCAAAATCGTCCACTTAGAATGAAGGGCAGTGTGCGCGGTCTGCGCCAAGTTACAAAAATTGAGAGGTGCACGATGATGTGCCTTATTGTCTGGTGCGCTTTATATATGACAAACGTTTGAAAATGGACCATTCATTGACAGAGCATCTTATAATCCAGTGCGCCCTATAGTGCGGAAAATACGGTATTTATTTGAATAGATGACCAAAATGTTTTAATAATGAATAAATCTGTTCTATAAAACCCGTGGTTAAATCATACTGGATGTCACACGTGATGCTTCTAGCTTGTCTGTGTGGACTTTTTCTGAGAATTTTAAAAATATTCTGAGTGAAGTCCTAAAGATTTTTATTGGCTTATGGGGTAAAAAGAAAAAAAAAACAACTCATCGTCTCAAAGGTCCAGAGATCCTTTGAAGTGAAATAGCATCTTGTCCCTCGTTTCTTTCTGATGCTCCCCTCATTGAAGGAGGTGTAGGTGGAAAGGGAGGGAAAAGGAATAAAACCAGTAAGAATCAACGCGATGTAATCATTCTGTTTGGAATCTCCCTCCTACACACACACACACACACACACACACACAGGTTGAGCTCAGTGTAATGGGTTATAAGCAGAGAGGGAGCTCATGAAAGACTATGTGCATGATCAAATCTGTAATAAGAGGCTTTCAACGAGATTTGCAGTAGAGGTGGGTTTGGTAATACTCATTCATGGAGGCAGTCATGAGATTAAACTTTTCATAACAGTTTGGTTGTTAGTCTAAAATACTGAAATAAAAAAAAACTAAAATAAGTTTTGAAGTGTGGTTCTTGCTTAAAGAATCAATTTCAGTTTGCTGCTTTGCTTTTGTCACTTCTTAAAACCTTTTAAAACAATCCAATTTGTATCTGTGTTGGCCTGATCCTTGATAAAAATGATTGAAACATGTTTAATTCATTATAGTTCATAGTTTCCAATAGGTTTTCAGGTACCTTTAGCCTGCCAGCTGTGTAATGTGTGTTTATAGACCCACAAACATCAGATAGTGTCATCTCCTTGGTATCCTCTGACGTAGACAGGATGAAGGAGGGAGCAGCCCCAGGGGTCAGAACACAGTGGTTAAAGATTCACAATCATTGGTGGACATACTGTGCTCTGGTGACGAGGGAACGTGCCTTGCCTTGCATCACTGTTGCTGGAGCAACCTTGCCGTCAACTCCTGAGTGGGATGACACTCAGAGGGCCCTGAAGGTGTAAAGAGATGAAAGGTTAAAGGGCCCTGCATGTCCCTGGTTCATTTATCAAGACAGAGGTCAGAGTGGCTGGTGAATGATGCAGACGTGTGCAGAAAGGCACAAAAGAGGAAAGGTTGTGATTTGCTTTGTTCCATGATTGGATTTGAGCAGAACGGAACGACAGATTAAAATGGCATCTACAGTGATGAGGACATTGCACTGATCTGTTGTAGTGAAAAGAGAACTGAGCAGAAAGGCAAAGCTGTGCTACATTCCAGCCCTCACCTTTGTTAAAACTTGAGAATCCTTTAAATACTAAAGTAAACCAGGAAAGAGTTTAGACTTTTTTTTAGGTTGGCAGGTAAACCACTGACATTAAAACATTTTATTATGATCAACAAAATTAGAAATTTATGATGTGTCAGAGAAAAAATGATTAGGATCCACTTTTAGCAGCTTTTAGACCTGGGTACAAAATTAGGCAAACAATCAGTTTGTTGTATCTATATAGCTTTCACAGGACATGTTAGCCCTTTCACCTGCTAATGGTGTTAGATAACATTTTAAAGACTAACCAAGTCAAAGGATTAATCTGTTCGAGTCATAAATTTATGTAAAATATCTCAGGGGTTTCATTTGAATCTGAAACAGAACCACTCCGTGCTGCCATCTGCTGCTGAAAAAGACGTGTTTATTCTGTCTAATTAAAGAGAGAGAGAGGAAGAAACATTGTCATGTGAGACAGTTGGAGATGGTGAACACACATCATTCCTCTGTTTTCTCCTGTAAGGTGACGTGTGCATGGGTTTATTCCTTGTACCAATTCTTGGCTGAGCGTCCACATCAAATATTCATGCAGCCACAACTTCAGTAGTAAATGCACGGGCTTAGGTCAAAAATATGTAAATCCCTTTACAAAAGGTGGAAATTTATTCTCACAGATAACAGAAGCCAAGAAGACTGAAAATATTTTTACACTACGTGAAAGTGTAGATGTGTAGAAAGTGTAAAAGCACACATCAGTACCTGCATCTGATTCAGTGAACGCACTTATTGCATTCAATTAAAGCTAAACACTATAAATATTTCTAATCCCTTTTTATTTGAAACTGGTTTTAATGAGCAGAGTTTGGGTCACCTCATAAAATATGTGGTACTTTAGGCCATCTTTATTCATACTTATAGGGAGATGGGAATATTTGATGGGTAAGTTGCACCACAATGAATCACAGACACATTTTTCCCTGTGATAAGTCTTATTTTACTTTTTGGTATTGGTAGGAGGGTAAATAACCCATTCAAACCTTTGTGTCCCTCAAATGAATGACACAAGGTCTGAAACACTTAGTGTTCTAAGCTCCTCAGGATCCACGTAGGGTTCCCCCAGACTTCTTTTTCTTTGACTGTTCAGAGTCAAACAATAGCCTAAATTGTGCAAAGAGGTCTTTAATGCCACAGGCATCACACAAAACCATTGTCATGGAGTCCCATCACCATTTTGTGGTGGTTGAGCAGGTTATCCCCAGTTAGAACTCCAAACTGTTCTCTTACAGTTCTCCTTGTCAGGACAATGAGAGCTTTCTCAAACCTGGGATTTGAGCATTTAATTTGGCCTTTTTTAATTGAGCCTTTATTTGAGCTGTGCCTGTCTGCAGTCCTTCACTTCCTCCAGCAGATTGAGTGTTGACATGTAATCCAAGCCTTAAGGGTGGTCTTGTTGACTGCTGTTGAAATACCTACAACAGGCTCTGGTCCTTCAAAGTGAACCTGGCTACCAGCTTTTGCAAGGTAGTCACCACTTTCATTACCATTAATACCAGTATGTCCTGGTACTCATTCAACATTAACACTGTTATCGCTCCCCAGTGGATTGACTGCTTTAGCACACTCCCAAACCAGCGATGATGTGAAGTGTGGCTCTTGGAGAGCTCTAAGAACAGCTTTGCTATCTGTTACTATAAAAAAATTCCCTATGTGTACATTGAAGGTTTTTAAGAGATGTCACACACTGGCGGTCTGCATATATCTCGGCTTGAGACCCTTACAAAAAAAATCCCACGAAATTCACATGTGATCACATGTGATTCCCATTTTCCACATGTGGTTCACATAATCCACAAAAAAATCACGTTTTCACATGTGGAAATGTGGGAATCACATGTGATTCCCATGTGATCACATGTGATCACATGTGATCACATGTAAAAGTCACATGTGATTTTCATGGGATTTTTTTGTAAGGGGAGACAGTTGCAAAGACATCCAGTGAGTAACTGTAATCTCTTTCACTATAGTTTTGCAAAATCAGCACCCCCGCACCTGCTGACCCCTTCAAAAGGGATCCATCTGTAAAACAGCAGAAATGATTGGAGGACAGGTCCACCATTGAGAAGTTGCTCCAGGCAGATCTATCTTCAATCTTTGTCTGAAAACTTGGCTCACATGGGTGAGCATAACTCTTGCCACCCCAGCAGACCCCGACAGCCGTAAGGCCTCGACTGCTCCCTAACGGGATGCAGTCAAGGGGGCACCCTCACACTGGATACTCTCAGTAGACCCAGCAACAGCAGAGGCAGAAGCCCCTGCCATCGCTGAGCCCCCAGGCACTGAGCCCTCCAGTTGCCCAGAGTGTGACACATAGGCCTTAGGCTCCAAGGCCAAAGTAAAGGTTGTGCTGCTGGCATTCCTGGCCTGGTACCCTACCAGACAGGCCAGGGGAACAGCCAAATAACTACCTGCGACACCCTCACCCAAGACACCACAAGCAGGGTCCCTGAAAAGTTTAGAACCTCCCCTTGTCGGGTACTGGGGGCCGGTGACCCCCAAACTGGAAGAATGGCTCCAACAGAAGGAACAACCAGGAACAACCTCAGAGATCTCTGTCCAGAAGAGTACAGTCCTAGGAACAACTAAGATACTGCACAGAACCCTGAAGCTCCCAGGCCCCTGTTAAAGGACCTAAGCTTGAGGTGAAAGTGGAACAAAAAGGGTGACATGGGAGTTTTTTTTTTTCTTTTAATCTACCATATATCTCTCTACTTATTCAAAAACGTCTCAAACTGTTCTTGAGCATTAGGTTTGAGCTTCTAATCATTATTTCAAAAGCTGATATCAAAGTTCATTGAATGGTAAATCTCTTCTACAAAGTAGTTTTAAAGTAAAAAGAATGGTTAGAAAAAGTTTCCCTCACCTCACACTTATGCCTGGGCTTGAATATATTTGGAGCCAGTCTCTCATTCTTATTGTTAATCATAGTTTTTCATTTAGATGTAGTAAAAATGGGTCCATGTTCTTTCCTGTAACTACTGTCTCTTGCACCCTTTTCTTGCTGGTATTTAAAGTTTAAATGGATATTATTACCCTAATACTAAAATGTTGTTAGCTTTAATAGCTTTAATTGCTTCCTTTTCTTTTCTCACTTCTTGTATAATTTTTTCTCCTCTCTAATGGTTAGTGTTGCTCTTTGTCTTCTCAGTGTTTACATTTTGCCTCTGAACTGTAAAGGAAGCAATAGTTTTGTTCTAAAATCAAAGCTGTACGATCATTTATGGTGCACAGTTAAGAAGATTTAGCCTGAATGTGAGAAATTTAAACCATTTATATTTAGCAGCTAACATCCAGACAAACATTTCACCTACTAGATTAAAGTCTGAGCTTTTATTACTTGCTGCTGGTTCACACTCTCTGCATTCCCAACGTCTCACCATCTAATCCTCTGGGATTTCTATTATTTCCTCAGTCAGGGCTTCAGTCCACGTCTGTAGTTCTCCAGTCATCGAACAACTGTCTTTCCACACATTGGCAGACAGTAAAATAGCCATGAGGGAAATGTCTTCCTTCCTTGGCGGCTCCATATTCCGCATCCTTTGTTCAATACGTCCACTATCCCTCCTCTGCACGTCTAAACCCCCTCAGCCTTGCCTCTCTTGCTTTACCTGAGCTCTACCTCTTATAAACGTATGTCTAATTCTGTCCATTTTGGTTCCTATTGAAAATCCTTACATCTTCATTTCCGTCACCTCCTATCTTTTTGTTAGTGCCTCCGTCTGCAAACCACACATCACAGCATGTCTCACTACCTCCTTGTAAACCTCCCCTTTCACTTTTGCAGCTCTCCCTCTGTCATAAATCCCCCCTGACCGTTGTGGTGTTATGTGCCAGTCATTTCTAGATCATTAGTCACCAGTTGTGTGTTGTCAAAATCTGCCTGGTGGCTAATTTTGAGCTGTGTGCTAACTTGTAACTTTGCTAAATGGTGTTTTCTACACATTAGATAAATGTCCTCCAACATCTCCATCGTGGATGTTTTATCTTTAAAGTTCTCACTAACTTGGACCCAAGACCACAGACCTCATTAAACAATGGCAAACATCACGCAAACATTCAGGTTTTTTATTTTACTTGATGTGTAGTTGTGCGTTGTGTCCACAGTAACGCAATTTTTTAATTATCTGATAATATTCAGACTTAAAGGTATGACAATACTTCTTTATTTAGATTTTCTTTAGGTAAAAATAGCTTCCTTTTTCTCATCCCAGTTTTAATTCTTTAAACAGAGTGCTTTTAATCCATAATTTGGTATCTGAACATAATTTCCATGTAAATATGTAAATAAACAAATCCCCTTTAACCATTCCATTACCGTATTTTGTCTTCAGTTTCTTACTTTTGTGATTTCTTGGGCTTTAGCTACCTTGAGAACCCTAAGAGTGACAAGCATTAACCAAGCTAAATCTATCTTCCAATATTCTTACTGTTTATGTTCATGCTTATCATTGTTACACACTTGTTTGTATCCACTCCATCCTGCCTGCTCTCTCTTCTTCACCTGTCTTGTGTTCCTCCTGTTGTTTTGGATGGTTGACTCCAGGTACTGAAACCCACTCACCTTCTACATCTCTCCTCCCTGCAGCTTCACTGTTCCACCTGTCTCCCTCTCATTTATACACGTTGGTTCTGTCTCGCTTCTGCTGGCTTTCATTCCTCTTCTCTCTAGAACATACTTCCACCTCTCCAGACTCTCTTCCACCTGCTCCCTCCTCTCGCTGCAGATCACAGTGTCATCTGCCAACATGGAGGCTCCAGCATGACATCATCTGTCAACCTTGACTGATGTAAACATCTAAAGTTAGGCCACAACACTACCAAAGTTTTGTGTTACAGTCTATATTTCCACCTTCAATTTTTTGGGGGCTAAAAAGGGTCTTCAGTCCAGAACCCCTGACAGATAATTTCTGCTTGTTAATAACAATGCTTTAGGTGCTCACAATCTGCTTGATATGCAACCAGTGCTTCTAGTTGCTTTATTTTCAACTGTATTAAACTGGAATTTAAAATAATGAATGTCCCTTTTCTGTTCTTATTTAGTTACACAACAGCAGCAGAAAAATAATCTGTAATATGTAAAATATTTGGTTAAAATGTGTAATGAATGCAAACCTTTATAAAACCGTAAACAAAACAAACAAATGAACAAAATGGTAACTCATTTTTAAACCCAGAGATTTTGAAAGTTACAGATGACACACCAACAGTCATCAGGCTTGTTTTGATGGCACCATTGTTCTTTTCTGTACTCATTACCAATCACCTCCTGTCTCTAAAATATTACTTCCTGTGACAAATTGTGTTTATGTCTGCCATATTGGAGGCTGGGAAGGAGAAGGTTTCATCACTGTTCAGCTCTGTTAGATTGCTTTGAGGTAATCGATTGAGTACAGCAGCAGTGAACATTAAGGTCAGGAACCTTAAAGGCCTTTCCTCCGTTGCAGGATTCTCTGCTGCTTCCTAGTTACCAATGACTTCTTTTCCATAGTTTTAGATCACCTGAAGTGCCCACAGAAATATGGACAAAAAATACACAGATGACATATCGAAATTTAAAAAAAAAAACAGTCAGGTGATAGTTGGAGATATTTTGTATACTGGTAACCTGCCATGTGGGTTTAGACACAGAACCTGAGCCTTTATAATGTAGGAAATTGTGCAGAACTGCATTTTTTTGCTTTACATACCTAATATTTCAGGAGGCCACTTAGATTTTTCTCCAACAAGGGTGGTGGAAATTTTGTAAACTTTGTGGCAGCTACACCTTCAGCAGCTCCCCTCGCATGAGTTGGGCTGGCTTTTCTTGGAGGCTTTGTTGGATTGTTTTGATGATTAAAAATCATGAATGGAACTCAACTTTATCCATGAATTAAAAGAGAACATTACTTATTAGAACTCTTGATCCTCACTGGTGCCACAGTACATATCTTTGCCTTCTGAAATCCTTTGTTTGAAAAGTAATTTATGCTCTTATTTTGTCCAGTCTTGATTCCTGTAGTAGTCACTATTTTGATGTCAGCCAGTGTCCTATTTCTCCACTTCTTCAAAACACTGCGACATGAATTCAGACATACACAGGGCAATAGGGCCACATCTCACCTAGCTTGGCATTTTTGCACTGGCTTTGATTAATTTTTGAAATAATTTTAGGATGTTTTTGTTTGTTTTTATTTTATTAAATAGGTTTGTACTTTATTTTCTTTGAAGCCTTTTACCTTTGCCTACTTCTGAAGGTCACTGAGTTTGGATGAGCAAATTCTTCTGGATGTATTCATTTGGTTTTTCTTTTTACATGTACATCCCTATGGTCAGCATTTGTTTGTATGCACTTTTAATGATTTTAACTTGACTTGTCTGCTTGTCTATCTATCTGTCTATCTATCTATCTATCTATCTATCTATCTATCTATCTATCTATCTATCTATCTATCTATCTATCTATCTATCTATCTATCTATCTATCTATCTATCTATCTATCTATCTATCTATCTATCTATCTATCTATCTATCTATCTATCTATCTGTCTATCTGTCTGTCTGTCTGTCTGTCTGTCTGTCTGTCTGTCTGTCTGTCTATCTGTCTATCTGTCTGTCTGTCTGTCTATCTATCTATCTATCTATCTATCTATCTATCTAGCTGTCTGTCAATTTTTTGCACAATGTAACTTTTGCACAATGGTACTAATAAAACAAAGAATGTGTGAAAATCAGTACAAACAAAATAAGATAAGAGAGGCTATAGTTTGGAATAAGCACCCCCTTGGGGTAATGATAAGAATTACACAAACATTTTTATTATGCGCTCTGAAATGTCCCCACATGAACTCATCTTCATCTTGTCTGTGGAAGAATGAATCAAATGTATTTAAAGTTTTGTTTTTTTGATTTTTGGTTCTGCATTTGTGTTTAACACTGACTGGGAAAATACATTTTTTTCTGCCCTTTCTGCAGATCCTTTGTTCAGACTGCAGGCAAATTAGATTCCTTTCTTGAGCAGGATCTTTAGGACAGAATGTACTCAAAATTATAAGCAAATGGTCTAATCAGAACTGTGTTTGCACATTTAGCTTGCTAAACCCCAAATTGATGGTAATGCACTCAGTGGACTTGATGCTTTATATTTTGCTCACCTCTAACATTCACACCGAAAGATGTTGAGTTTAGCTCATTTGTCAGGTTAGTTAGACCAGCGCATTTGAAATAATAATTATTGATCCTCCTCATTGTGCCAGCTGGCTATCAGGTTGTTATAATGCTCATATTTTGCTTTGTAATTGTGCCCTGATTCTCAGCATGAATCGGCATTTCTGTTGTCTCACCTTGTCGCAGTAGATGTCTGGAGCTGAGACAGTAACCTTCCCAAACATCCCTGCAAGCCGACACATCCACATTCACATCCCTGTTTCTCATAAAACCCAGTAAAAGCCCTTGTGATGTCTGTACGTTTGGACTTTCTAGGAACATGTGAGCTGTTGTTAAGCAGCATCTGAGTAGCAGTCCATTTTTAGTTTCGCTGCTCGTGAGCTGAAACACTCAGGAAAGGCTGTCGTCTCTTCTTTCTGCCTCCTTGCGCGTCGTCTTGTCTGGGGCTTTCCAGTAAAACGCTCCCCGGCGCCCGGAGGTAGCGAGCGGGTGAAGAGTTTACAAGGGAAGCTGTCCTCTGTTGAGTAGTGGAACATAAAAATTTCACGTTTGTTTGGGTTTCTTTGTTTTGGCGTGCATTTTGTCGGCCAAATGAACTGACTTGTTCTCTGAAAGCCATTCCAACATGAGAGCCAAATACCACCTGTGTGAGCTGATAACAAATGAGGCATATTTGTGGTCATTTTGGTTCTCTGTAAGCTCGAGTTGCGGAGATGAAGAGAACTCATTATGGGTTTTCATCATAACCAGGCTACAAATATTTATTCTCTGCTCCGAAAGAACAATTTGAAAAGTTTCAGGAATATAAACCTATTTTATATTGTGTTTTTACATAAATACAAGCAATTAGTGCAAGCTTGTAGATTAACCACAACATAAAATAAATTCAACTTTTCTAACTTATGAGTAAAAATAATCGCTTTTTATGATATTCCTCGTGTGGAACCATCAACGCTTGTCAGTTTCCAGTGAGAAAAAAAGTAAGACTAAAAGACTGATCTGCAAAATTGGTTAAAAACAAGAGACCACTTGCTTTTACTCATAAAACTCTAACTCAAGAGGCTCTGAAAATGTTCTTCATTACTGCTAATAGATTCAGTAAAGTCCTTGTGTCGAGTAGCCATATAAACATGATTTGGTGGTAGATGTTTTGTTTTGTTTCTTTGAAAGTGCTCCAGTGGGTGCTAAATGAACATGAGTGAATCTGTGTTTGCGTGCAGATTAATGCTAATCCACCGGTGCTCAAACTGCAGTGTCATCATGGCTGCCTCCTCTGTAATCTCAGGCCTCACATGTGGCTGAATGCAACATGTGGGTTGATTCAGTTAGAATTTCCCTCTCGTAGAAATAGATTCATGTTTTTTTGTTTTTTTTTACCACTGTCTTGTTTTAAAAACCGACACAGGAGATCTTGTTGGACAAGCTGAATGTTTTTGAACATGTATTTCAAGTCAAACAGGGTCAGTATTGACTTTGTTTTGTGTTAAATTCATCTTTAATGAAAAGCTGATCCCTTTGATCTGTGGTTATTTCAGTACTGGTGTTCTCCTCCTGCACCTTAACATCTCTCTCTTTTTGTATCTTCAACCTGACAGCTATCACACACACAGTTCAGTGTTTCAGTTCTGTGCGAAAGTCTCCAGCCGACCCTCATTTCTCTTCTTTTGACAACGCCAGTTTCCATAACTGACCGTTTTCTGAGACAAACAGTAGAGAGACTGAATGAAGGAGGATGCATTTCTCAGGTCCTTTTTGGATTTTTTTAATTGCAACTCTGTCAAAAACTGATCTGCTGTTGAAAGATTAATTTTTTTAATGTTTGCTGTATGCAAGGTTTCTACACAGCCTTGAAAGAGTGGAAAGGTAAGGAATTTGACTTAGAGTGTTTTCCAGGTTTGCATGAGTATGGAAAAAAAGACACTGAAAACAGACAAACACTTGTTTTCATACTCTATTTTTCCCCTTTTCCATTTTTGAAAAAGAATGTGGCCTTGTGAAAATCATTCTCAACTGGACCATACATTTAGCTTAAAATGTAGATTTTTTTTCCATACAAGTGTCATGTTTTAGTATTTACCTTTGTATATCTTTGTACAATATCTCCTGCTGCCTAGAATGCCAAGTTTTAAACAAAGGTGTTGTGTGATTTGTTACAGCTTGTAGTATGTGTTTGGGATGAGTCTCATTTACCACCACACCAAATTTTAGTTCAATATCTGTAAAATCATTACAGCCATTTTTGTGTTAACTGATGTTGATTAGCTCTGGTGGACATCTTGAATTGTACTGATTACAAAAGTTAATCGGCTGTAGATGTACATCAAATGATTACTTTCTGAGAGTTTCATTAAAATCTGTCTACTGTTTAATGACATATTTTGCTAATAAACAAACAGACACACACACACTAGCATTTGCATGATCCCCCTGTGGCACAAGACTTTGCACATTGTTAATTTTTACTTGTTATACATTATCTCCTCCTTTAAGAATCCTCTTTCCACCGATGTAATGAGGCATGATTTTTCAGGCTGACAAATAATGCGATAACTCAGGCAGGTCTTCTGTGGCGCTGACATTTAGTGTTAATGCATCTCCATCAGTTTTCTTGTCGTAATAAAATCATTCAGCCTCCCAACATTTACCAACTTATTTACCTTTGACCGCTCCAGCTTTCCTTCACCTGACTGAGGAAAGCAAAGGAAGAAGGAGAGAGGCAGCTTTCTAAAAGGGGCTTATTGCGTCATACATTATTAAAGCTGCAGTTAAATTATGCAAAGCTTTGATATTGATCCCAGGGTTTGTCACCACTGCGGTCTGAGAGATAAAGTCAGAATGAGGAAGAGAAGGAGCACAAATGGAAAAGGAAGATGGAAGAATAACCTAAACAAGCAGAAGAGGTGGGTTCTGTGGGACTTTGTGAAAGAAAAAGGTGATGTTAGCTCATTAAAGCAAAGTAAGAAAGAGATCCTGACAGACTGAGGTTCATGTGAAAACAACAGGATGAGACTGACAGTTTGTTTTTGCATGACTAATATATCACCTGCAGACAATAATAGTGAGCAAAACATTTTTCTGGAAACAGTGTTGTTGTGGTCTCAACAAAATGAAAGGCGTCCCCAGAGGGCTAAAAATTGTCATCTAGGCCCAGCATTGCATCACACCCTCGCAGACTCTGGTTCCCGTCTATAATCTGCTGTGAACACCTGCTCGGTTCGTCATTGCAGCCAATTATATACACCGCAACATCTGGCACGGATAACAAACATCAATCCAAGGAACATGGCTCACATTTAGATCTGTCTTCTTCATGGGTCAATTACGGTCCAATTTTGACTGCAGTCTGTGAAACGCTTTGATGTCCAATTTTACAGTTTAGAAACGCAGCGCCGAACACCTCCTGTTCAAAAATGATTTCCTCTGACTGGTTGACTGAACAAAGAGCCTTAGGTGGGCAGTCAGACAGTGAGAGTGTGGCTGTCTCACAACATGTCTGCTGTCTCAATAGAGCTTTTACTTAGTGTAAGATCCTTTAACAGGCTTTAATTAAGCAAAGATAGATAAACAAGATCTCCTGGTGCAGGAAGACAGACTAATAAAACCCAAATGCTTACTGAAAAAGCACAAAGAGCCACATTCAATACAGACTATTCCCATCTTGGGATTTTTATAGATTTAATTAAGCAATTAAGTTAAGTTTGTTTATGTACTTTCTCAAAATGACATGACAAAGTGCTTTACAAAAAATACAGTAAAAAAAACTGAGCATCTATCCATTTTCTTTACCTGCTTTTCCATTTAGGGTTGCAGGAAGCCAATGCCCATCTCCAGCAGTAAGTTGGGAAAAAGTGGGGGACACCCTGAACAGGTGTTCAGTCCATCAGAGGTCCACAGAGTCAAACCATTCACCTTCTAACGCTCACCTAGTGACAGTTTGGTCAGTTGGAGTTAACCAGAGTACCCACAAATGCACGAGGAGAACATACAAACTCCACCCAAAAAGGCTACAGTCGAGTTTTGAACCTGCAACCTTCTTGCTGCGAGGAGACCGTTCAAACCCCCTGTCGCTGATCCACCCACCTCATAAAAACATTCCCAGCTAAAAGCTTGTCTGAGTAAAAAAAATTCCAGCCAATGTTTAAAGGAATCACTGTGTCTGTATGACGTTAACAGGAAAAGTTCACTTAACTGTTGAGGTGCGACAGCTTGAAAGGTGGGAACCTCTCAAGTTTTAAATCGTTTCTGAGGAACCACATCTGGTTAGAACCACATCTGGTTCAAACCACATCAGATTAGAGCCACGTCTGCTTAGAACCATGTTTGGTTTGAAAAACCTCTGGTTAGAATCACATTGAATTAGAGCCACGTGTGGTTAGAACCAACTACAACAGCTGAAAAATCACACATCGTGAACTGATCTTTATTTTGGGAGCTTGGAAACGAAAACTGATTTATTATAACAAAAGGTGAAACTCAAAGAACTATCAGAGAGAATCACGAGGAGCAAAACCCCCAACAGTGCCATGAAACCAACAATGAACCAGCAAGGAGGAGATGATGAAGACTGACTATGAAGGGCAGAGGGTGAGTGCAAAATGAACAACAGCTGAGAGGTAATGGTGAACAGGTGAAGTGGGCGTGGCAGGCTGACTGGAAAACTACCAAGGAGAGTAAAAGATGGCACAGACAGGAAGCACAAGACGTTCACAGGGAGCAAAACTACACAATAACACATTATAATGAAACACAGGGACTTACACAGGGACAAACTTAGCACAAGGATTACAGAACATAAATAAAAACCAAGCACAGGAGAAACGTAATGTTATGCATATAACTACTGTTCCCTGAAGGAGAGGAACGAGGTACAACATATGTACTATGGGATATCACGCTCCCGCGTGTCCTGGCTGAAGACACCTTTAATCACGCCTTTAGGCAAATGACGTGATGACG
>NC_051440.1:5746323-5748739 GCF_001649575.2 Kryptolebias marmoratus | reverse complement strand
ACTAGCAGCAGCTAGCTAGCCTGACTCGGAGAGGTGTTCTTAGCGAGGTGAAGAGCGTAAGAACTGAGGAATGACTGTGATGACGGACGGTTACATAGTGCAGGCGGGGCCTGTCACTTGTCGTCATCACGTCATCACGTCATTTGCCTAAAGGTGTGATTAAAGGTGTCTTCAGCCAGGACACGCGGGAGCGTGATATCCCATAGTACATATGTTGTACCGAGTGAATCGACTGAAAGGGAACTCAAAAACACCAAAATCCTGATAGAGTGTCACTAATGAAACTAGAAGACGAGCAACACCAAAATGACAAAACAACCAGAATGGTGGGAACATCAACAAGAACCTAACATGGTAACAACCTGGAACTGTATATAATAAGCTACTGCAGGGCAGAAGAAGTCTGAAGAAAAACAAAAATACACGAAACAAGAAAAAAACAAAACCAAGATGGGCATAACAAGACAATAAAATACAAAATTGTAAAGCACAAAGATGACCAAAAGCATAAAACAATGAAAGTGGCATTCTTTAAAAGAATATTTATCGCACGCCACCTTACATGGCAACCTTTGAAACAAAGATCTGTTTGTGCTCAGAGGGTGTGTTGGTAATGACTCTCAGCTACCGCACTAAATTTGAGCTCAATATCTTGGAAAAAAGACTGAGTTAGACTCATTGTTGTGTTTGCTAGCTGTGGTGGCCATCTTGAAACAGGCCGACTCCAAAACTTAGCTAATGCAGATGTACATCTGAGAGTTTCATTGAATTTCGTTGTCAGGTTCATAAAATATTTTGCTAGCAGGCATACAAAAACATCCTCACACAAACAGAAAATTCCAATAAGATTACAAAAAACATGCATTATTTTCCGTTCTTAGATGAGCTTTGTTCCTTTTTGTTACCAGACATTAAGCCCCAAACTGTCTTGTCTGTTAATGTTTGTTAATATTAACTCTTCAGAACACAGAAATGATTATTAATCAAATATCCACCTGTTGTCCTAGTCCTCCAAGTCCCTCCAACTCACACCTGATGATGAATTACCTGATTACAATGATTATTCAGAGTTTCCTCTCAACATCCTGATTGGCTAGTTTAGGTTAGTGGGCGGAGCTTCAGGGGGAAGCAGTGACATCCACTGAATGAGCTCTGAACAGCTGACAGGATTTATTCTAGTGACAGGGGGAGTAAGGAAGACGATGACGTGAGTGTTTGGGTTCAGGCTGGCTTTTAGATGATCAGATGAGACAAAGCAGCAGGGTGCAGTGACCTCCTGACACTAAGCAGCTGAATGAAACATTGATTCTGGTTTATACAGAACAGCTCATCTTAAAACAAACTTAACAATCATATTTACGGTAATAAG
This sequence comes from Kryptolebias marmoratus, assembly GCF_001649575.2. Lineage (NCBI taxonomy): Eukaryota > Metazoa > Chordata > Actinopteri > Cyprinodontiformes > Rivulidae > Kryptolebias > Kryptolebias marmoratus. Next base: position 5,747,370 of record NC_051440.1, on the reverse strand, counting down.
AGCTGGTGTTCAGTAATCTTAAGCATGTACCCTATTCCATTTAGTAGGATATAAATAATATCATCATATACTTGTTTTTTGGTGACAAAATATTGTCTGAGCTCTTATCTTTTCTTTACAGTGAATGGTGAAGTAGGATGTAAAATAAAATTTAAAAAAACGTTTGAAGAGGAGCATTGGGGGCTGCTCCTACTGACACACAGCGTGATACTAATTCAGCTTCTTAATATTAACTTATCAGTGTTGTGGGTGGACATTATGCAAACAGCACAGCGATTAAGGCTTTTCAGTTCAGAAAAGCACTGTTGTTTCTAAACTATAATTTTCTTTTTAACCTGCATGACAAACCTTATGGAAATTATTTTTTCATCTGACCCATATATTAAGAAAGAACATTATGTTGTGTATATCTCATTCCTAAATGATAGCACTCCTCTGAAAAAACTTTTTGCAAAATGTTGAAATTTGGAAAAACAACAATCACTACAGTGTTATTGAGATTAAGCACTGATGTCGAGCAGTAAAATAAACTTAATTAAGCCTGAATCTGACTGGGCTGCAACTGTTGGTGACCAACTGCAAGCAGGATTTGTGAGGGGGTTTCCAAAATGTCTTGAAACGTTCTCGAGGGTTCTCAGTTTCTTTACACGAGTCGCAGGATCTCTCTTATGAGTCCTAGGAATTAAAAAAAATAAAAAATTCACAAAACCAATTTTGTCTCACAATAGTCACCGAGTTGTTGCGGACGTGTTTCGAAACCTTCTCAGTTAAGTTCCTGCAAGTCAAAAAGTGTGAGAAACGTGAGACAGCTTTCGGAGGGTTTGGTAACCTGTGAAAATAAAAACTGCGACTGATTTGAGACAAAAAAAGAATATACTGTGATCAAACTGAGACATGATAGACATGTGAGGATCTGGGTTTTGGTTCCGCCCTCTGGGCGGCGCCACTAATTATTGTTCCACAGGTGTTCCTCATACCACTGATGAGACCAGCCAGGATTTAAGCAGCAGGCGGTGATCAGACCTTCGCTGGAGCATCAAACCTACT
>NC_051440.1:5742439-5746018 GCF_001649575.2 Kryptolebias marmoratus | reverse complement strand
GTACCCGAGACTCACCTAGCTCTCCTTCTCTTGCAGACCACTCCGGACANNNNCCNNTNTATATAGTCTCACCCTGTAAATAAATTCACTTACCTTTACTTCCGTCTCCGTGTTTTGGTCTTGGTTTCGCTCTTCTGGACAGTACCTCCCGAGTTATGACAAGACATACTGTGTGTGACTAAAATGGGACACATATATTTGAGTGTTCTTTGCAGAAATGTTGCGCTAATGTTGCAGTTCTTTCATTTATGTACACACACGCAAACGTTCAGTTGAGTGACATTTTAAGTGGAAATTTGCGTAATTCCAGCAATTTTGTGTCTCCAACTAGTCACTAACAATTGCAGCCCAGTGAGATACAGGCTTTACCACCAAAATATGTGAAGAAAAACACTTCTTTATAGGATGGACCTGCTTTTGTCCACAGAGACATTTTCTTTGTCAGATAGGAGACTGTGGTTAAAGCAGTTTGTGTACAGTGGGGCAGGTTCGCTTGTTGCCAAGCTGTATTTTAGCAGAGCTCGGAACTTTAAGAAGCTCTTAGTTGAGAGCGAAAAATCTTTTTTTTTTTCTGATTTTCAGCACTGTGGTGCCCCCTTCCTCAGGGTGGGCTTCTTTTGACATCATTCCATGTAAACCATCTTCTGATCACATAATCCATCTTTACAAAGCAACCTGAGAACTACTTTGTGGCTATGATATGCTTCAATACAAATAAACCTCGCAATACTGCAAACTGCTAGATAATCAAAGCATTCCTGAAAGGAATGCGTATTGCCCACCACCTTTCATGCCAGAGTTTTAAATGCAGATCATCTCCTGCTGAGAAATGATGATGTTGTAGCCGTCTTGGTCAAAATGACGTTATATGCAATCTCATGCATTATTGTGAGATTTCCTGTGCTCTAATAGCACTGAGAGTGTTGGGAATAATCTTAGCTACCACCACACCTAATTTTACCTGAATATCTGTAAAATCAGCTGAGTTATAGCCATTTTTGTCTTTTCTAGTGTCAGTTGGCTGTGGCAGCCATCTTAAATAGGGCTGTCTCCAAAAGGTAATCAGTTGTAGATGTACATCCAGTGACTGTTTCCTGAAGGTTTCATTAAAATCTGCTGAGTGGTTCATGAGATATTTTGCTAACAGACTAGGCTGACTTCAGTAGTAAATGACAGTATTTTATAATTGGATCCCATGTGATCAGTTGCTGCTCAAAGTATGTGTTGGGGATCAGTCTCAGCTACCATCACACCAAATGTTGTGTTAGGTGGCATGAGTTGATGGTTGAATGGACCCAAACACATGCAGGCAGACGAATAATGACCAAACTCAAGATTTATGAATACAAAGCATCAAAAACACGGCAACATCGAGGCAAGGCAAGACATGAACAAGATCTGCAGGGAGTCGACAGGAGGATCTGACAGCTGACAGAGAAACTGAGTACAGTGTACACAGACCTGATCAGAGTCTGAAAACAGGAACAGCTGAGGACATCAGGAGGAAACAACCAGAATTACAGAACTCAAGACTACCTAAATACAGAAAAAGAAATTAACACTTTAGCATAATCATACATCATGACATCAGGACTTTCTTATGACCCACTTTAAAAGAAAAAAATCACGTTTATTTCGAGAGAAATCTTTCTTCTTTCTTTTCCACCATTATCTGCGTTTGACCTCTTCCAACCTGCTGCTTCACTTCCTGCCATCAGTTACGTGACATTTAGTTCTGCTAGTAGCTTTGGATGGCTGCTGAGTCACAATGATGTTGCATAGTCTCTGATCCTGTCTGTGTACGAGTGGCAGAACAGACTGTCTGGATTAACGTCAGTAAGACAGATTTTCCTGCCTCAGCTTTGGGTGAACTGTGAAGCTGTTAGTGGAGCTAACACCTCCTGTTGGCTCTCTTTAGTCCAAACAAAATATGAACCAAAAAAATTAATATTTTTTTATCATCTCATGTGTTTGTTAAATATGTGAAGTTTATGAGTTATTATGAGTAAAAAAAAAAAAGTATTTGTTATTGATTGCTGCGATGACTAAATTAATATTTTGGTGGTTTTGGAATGGAGTTCTGTGGAAAGAATGAACATCTTACCTGCTGTAGATAATCTCTGAACAGCCTAAGTTAGGAAAAATTCAAGTCTGACAGTGCTGATGAGCTAATGTGTGAGCGGGGGCTAAGATATTGGCAGCAGCAGCTAGATGTAGCGCTTCAGGGGCAGGGGGGAAGCTTGACCCAGTGGGATGAAGGTCGTCCTCTAATTGGAGGGTCAGTGGTTTGATCCCCAAAGCAAGACGCTGAACCAACCACTGGCTCTACCGTGTTTACCGGTCGGTATTAGTAAGATGTACAAAAGGCTCTATGTAGAGTGTAAAGTATACAATAGAAAGTGCCATATGAGTGTGTGTGTGTGTGTGTGTGTGTGTGTGTGTGTGTGTGTGAAGCACTTTGCAGAACCTGGAGAAGTGAATATTTCTGCCCTAATAACTGTAATGCAAAGCTGACGGTGTTGGGAATGTCCATTTGTTTATTTCAGTTTATTCATAAAGCACCTTTAAAACTGGACCGCAGATACAGCAAGTCAAGAATAATAGGCACAGTAAAACAAAACAAATAAAACCGGTAAAGGTTGTTCATGAGCACTGGCTGTGTTCTCACTAGCCGTTAGCTCGTCACTCTGATCAGGACTGAACTGTATTTACCCCAAACTGAGGTCGGTTAAAAGAGCTATAACCAGTCAGTAACTGTTTACATCTTCCCCGCAGAAGCCGACTTCTAAATGGCCGGGATATTCCTTTAACGTTAGCGTCTCGTGCGCACTGATGCTTTTAATTTGCTGCAGTTTGTTTTCCTTCAGAGCAGCAGTGACTAACTGACCACACCGAGAACCGACTGACAGCAGAACCCACCCTCAGACAAACACACCTCTGCTGCTTCTCTCCCTCTCTGCGTAAAAAAGCCCCGCCGATCCGGCAGTGAACGTGTTACTGCTGGTGCAGTGTGTGTGAGTGTGTGAGCCCGGTGCGCCCCTCCCTGCTCGGAGCGCCGCCGCTGCTCGGCTGCTTGCAGACGGATGTTGCCGCATCCCGGCGCGCTGCGCTCCGCCACCAGGCTGCGTCCTCCGCTCCAAACGTGCCAAAATCTCCTCCTCTTCTGTCCTCCTGTCTCCAGCCTCAAGCGCACACACACACACACATACACACAGCGCGCGCGCACACACACACATACACACTCAGCAGCGTCATTTCGCTCCGCTTTCCAGACACCCAACTCTGATCTGAAAGTGGTTCATCATCTATGACGGTACGTAAACTGTTCGTTTTGTTCAGCTTCTCCTTCTCTGCGGAGCGACTGGCGCAGGTTTCTCCTGTTTTCTGCCTTTATTTCTCTCTTTTAAAAAAGAAAGAAAGAAAAAAGCTCAGATTTTTCTCCCTCTTTCTCCGCACAGACGTGACGTCTCTCCTCACTGCGCATCGTTCGGGCTTCTTTTTGTTGTTGTTGTTGTTGCGCAACATCCCCCAGCATCCAGGAATCAGATCATATTTACTTCCCTGCGCAGTGTAATTTAA
>NC_051440.1:5674294-5742360 GCF_001649575.2 Kryptolebias marmoratus | reverse complement strand
TTTTTTTTTTTTTTTTTCCAGTGGAAGGACGGTGTCTGCAGGGAATTGGGGGCATGGGATGAGACAGCACAAACTCGTTAAACAATCAGCGCTCTTTAAATCCTCCTTGGACATAAGAACAGGCATGTGAGGTTCAGCCAGGAGGTGGTGGTGGGGGATTTAGTCAGGCAGTCGGTCCTCATCCACTTACAGCAGGTGATAAACAGCGGAGTATTTAAGCTGTTTTTCCTTTCTGGGAGGATGCTGCATGCTGTGGGGCATGAGAGGGAGCAGATCAACGACATCTGAGCCTTTTTTTTTTTTTTTACAGACAGCTCATAGCTGCTCTGCTGTGGAAGGGTTGACTTCAAAATAGAAGAGTGTGCGTGAGTCTGTTCACACTCTGAGCTAATGTGGACCAACCTGACAAATACCTCACCGATGAACTCGGGTGACCCCCAAACAGCAGGGATTGGTCTCATTGTTTTTATGCTGAAAAGATGATGGAGTCTGTCTTCCTGTAATGAAGAGGACATGCTTGTGTGTGTGTGTGTATGTGAGGGAGGTGTGAGTGACTTGGTCGAAACAACTGTATTCTCTCTAAAACAGATCACTGTTTTTCTGATGATTCATTCATGCTGAGGAGGTTGTCCTTGTTGTTTCCCTCCTTGTCTGTGGTGTGTGTGCGCTGGATGTGTGTGTGCACGCATGAATGTGTGGGTGTGTTAGTGCGATTGATGCCAAGTAAAGCCCTTTTTTTCCATATTAGTCCCTTCTAATCCTGTGTGATTGAGTTATATTCATGTAACAGGCTGCTCCTGTTTCCTTTGCAGGGTCTCTGGGTATTCAGTGTTTCCAGTGACTCAGCAAAGGTGGTTCAACTGAGGCTGTGTGTGTGTGTGTTTGCATCTATCTAAATGAGTCTGTTTGTGTAGAGGGTTATATTTACTCTCTTGAAAACTCTTACTGTGAATGTGGTGTTTATGTTGATCAAAATTTGGGGTAAAATCTGAACTTTTCTAATCATCCGTCATGCCAGATTTCCTCTGATGTGCAGGTTTCCTTTTCATTGGGATGCCACATCACAGTCTTGATTTTTATCACCCACTGCTGAAAGGCAAAAGATGGGTCACATCAGATCACACAAAACATGACTTTCAAAGTTTGACCAAAACAACTACAGCTCCATCATTTCCTAACATAAAATTAAAATTTGGCATGAAAGGCATTAAGCAATGTGCATTCCCTCAAGGAATACTAGGTTTTTAATTATTGTTGTATTGACAGTAAATGGACTGTACTTACATAGCGCCTTTCTTGCCAACCAGGCCACTAAAAGCACTTTACAACACAATCTGTCCTCATTTACCCATCCACACACACATTCATACAGCACTCTACAACGCTAACCTGAATAAATCATTCTATAGAGTCTAATCGGTGCTTTAGATCACATTCCTGTGGGAACACATCGGGGGCAGTGAGGGGTTCAGTGTCTCACCCAGGGACACTTTGACATGTGACTGCTGCCAGGAATCAAACTGCCAGCTCTCTCATTGGAGGATGACTGCTCTAACCACTGAGCCACCTCTGCCCAGTGTTGGTTCCTTTAAACATCGGCAGACTTTCAAGTTATTTTATTGTTTTTCAGAAAGGTCATCACAGCTAATCAACCCAACAAAAACAAGCATGGCTCTGTTAACTAACTCTGTTAATCTTACAGATGTTGAGCTAAAGTTTGATATGGTGGTAGCTGAGGGTCATTCATAGCACATACTCCAAGCGCTACCAGATTGCATGAAATCTTGCAATCTTGTATGGCATCGCGCACAACACCCCCATTATTATTCAGCCATTATTTTTAGATCTTACCTTACAAAGTAAATATTAAAGCTTGCAGCTCGATTGAGAATAATATGCTTTGAATTTTGGTAGCAGTAAATTGCACAGTGTAGACAAAATTATCAAAAAGTCCCAACACACAACAATGGGCCAAACAATTCAGAAAACCCAGCCCTCTTTTACCTCTGTAACTCAGAGTTTAAACAGCTATAGTTTTTACACAATCACATTTAGAGTTTTCATTTTTAGAGATTTTACCATGGAAAGTTGAACTGACAGCTGATAATGGAGCAAACTAACGCCTGAACTGATAAACGTTTCAAAACTTTGTAAACTCTTCCTCATTCCTTACACTTCTTATACAGTTCATGCATCAAAACATAGACATTTCTTCTTTCACCCAAGTGTCTCCCACTTCTACAAAACTTTTTTTTTTTTAATTCACCAAAAAGCACACCAAAGCTCCAATAAACTGCCTACCAGGGAGTGACAGACACAGTGTGGTTACCATGGTTTCGTAAAGAGCCAATGGCAGCAGTAGCTATCTAGAGTCTTGCTATTGAGCTTTAGAGAAAAAAGTTGATAGATGTTGAAATTTTGGACAATAGATGCATTAGCACCCTTCAAATCGTATTCAGTGTTTAATGAAATACTCAACAAAACCCACCCATAGATGTTAGATTAATTAGTAGTAAATAAAGTTCAACTTTGACCTCTGATGTAAGTATTTCTCACTTCTTGTACTGAATGCTGGCTTAATGGAAATAGACATCTCACCTGTGAGAAATTGGATTCTTTTTGTGCCCTTTCAAATCTCTCAGAATGATTCAATGAGATTCTAATCTGAGTTTTAACTTGGACATTTTAAAAGCCTCCTTTTCTTCTTTTTAAGCCACTGACATCACATTGTCTTCAAGTGCTCTTTGAGCTGAATGAATAACTGCAAACAGCCCAGTCCCTGAGCACCGTCGTTCAATTAGATTCTTCTGAAAAGATGGTTCTGATTGGTACCAATCACATCTACTGATACTGTACACAAACAATTTTACTTTTGATTTAAACACATTAGTTCAAAAGGCAAACTACTTTTAGTTCAGTGTGGAAAGTCAAAGCTTTTTTTCTGGCGTACTTCTCAGACAGGTCAAATGTTTGCACGTCACCAACAATTTGTAATTATTTTTTAAAATATATTTTTTTATTTGACTGTACTGCATCTGTCTTCCCAGGCTACACTTCAGCCTTTTCCCTGATAACACAGCTGACTGAAAGCAATAGTTCAGATGTATTGAAGTCTGGTTTTATTTAACGGTTTTGATCAACTAATATTAGTGGCTAGCTCTTTAAACGGTCTCAGTTTGGGGTTTAATTCTGACTGAATTAACAAGCTAATGACTAGTCTGAACGGGGCCAAGACCAAAGTGGATTGTTGTTGTCTTTAAACTACTTCAGTCTCAAAACATTTTACAGCAATTCATGCAAACACCACAGTCTTTACATCAGTGTCAACTCCACCTAACAGTTATTCTGGCCAAAATATTTCAAACTTTCTGCAGGAAGTGGACCAGGCAGCACTGGATGTGCTACAGCGATCTGCTGCTGCTACTTTTGCTTGTAAATAGCCAAATAATTAAATGTAAATAACCCAATAATAAGAAAATAACAGGGTGGGGTTTTGTGCCCGAGGACACTTGGACACATGAAGGTCCTGGTGACTAAACTGCCTATTTTTGACCAATTCTTCTTAAAGAATCCAAATCACAGTATGTACAAAGAAGAGCAGCAAATATCCACAGTTTGCAAACTGGAATTATGATTTTACATTAGAGAAATGATTTAAACAATCCACAGACAACCTGCTGACTCATCATTTCAACTATAGTTCAGATTTTTTAGTAAATTGACACTTCTAGTTATCAGGTTTGCCAGAGTTTTTTCCTGTTATCTTTCAACCACCAAATGGATCAGATTTATGCTTCCTCTTTCATTGTGTAATTTGCACTTAATTAACTCGCTCAATCAGCCATTCTTAGCTGCTGTGACAGGACATTTGTAAAACCTCTGATGTGATTATAAAGAGACCATGAACATCTTACAGATCAGCCATGTTTACACATCAGAGGGGAGGAGAATATCTGGAGAAATTCTTCACATCATAACAGCAAACACCTAATTTAAATGAAAAATGAGGGGTAAAATTACCAGCTCTGACAGCCCACACAACCCAGTAGTGAACTGGAGTGTCATTAGAAAGAAGCCCACTGCCCTTCCAGGACTATTTGGCCAAGCCCAAAGTCTCTGACTGCTGGCATTTCTAATTAGGCCGTCTTATTAAGTATTAGCCGTCTTATGTCTCTGGGTAAACACTTGAATAGGGACATTAGATACCCTGCCAATTAGTGACTATAGCTGATTATGTAATAGCAGCGCTTGAAACCAGATTCAACTGGCTTTTCTTGTGTTCTGGACTTTGAGCAGACCTTTTAAAATGGTGTGTTATAGAAAAAAAAGTTACTTATACCATTAGGTAACAAAGTCCTCTGATCTGCTAATTTCTTGGCAAAAACGTACCTACTCTCTCACTCCTCACACACAAACATGCTCAGTCACATTCGCTCCTGTCTCAAAAAGCGAAGCGTCCAGAGGCCTTTATCTGCTCTCCACAGAGCCAGAAGCACGGCCGAGCCGTTCGGAGCAGACACCTAGCAAGAAAGTTGTGACTTTGATGGCAGCTTCCATGTTGCAGGCAGACACCGAGACCCTACCTGCTCGATTCAGATAAGAGCACCAGCCACGCCAGGCTGTGTGTTCAGAGTGGCATTGGACAACGGACTGGCAGAAATAATATAAAATCAGCTCAAAACAGCTGATGTCATTGGGTTTCTGGTTTACTGACTTCTGCAACATGGTTGGTATACAGTACACATTCAAAAGTGCTTTTTACTTTTATTTATCTGACAAACAGAAATTAAAATCCCAGCACTTACACCTATATTACCCTCAGACAGCTCATTATTTTTTATCATGTCTTTTTTTTTTCTTTTAGAATCAGTTGAAGCTCAGAAAGACAGGAATTATATTATAAATAAATTAGAATTAGTCATATTATTATTTTTTTTATCTGCCGACATGGAAGGTGGGTGTTTATGTAATTGCGTTTTTCTGTCTGTTAGCAAATTATCTCGTTAACAATTATCTCATTCAATTTAAGATGGCCGCCACTGTTAATCAGCCTTATCAAACACAAAAATGTCTCTAACTCTTTCGATTTTACAGACATTGAGCACAAATTTGACACGGTAGTAGCTGAGCGTTATTTACAAGCATTATACGTTCGGCTACATGTTTGCTTGAAACTTTCGCAATAACTCTTTAAGTCAACCTTCAACATGAAAGTGATTACAGGAAGCAGCAACTAAACGAACACTAGTTAATGTAGAGCAATATACAAATCAGCTCAAATAGCTTTTTAACCACACACAACAATTTGAGTAAAAGATAAAATATCTGAACCACAATCAGCATACTAGCTCTCACAATCTCCTAATTACTGTATATACTTTATTGACTTTCCCAACCTTTTCCTCTTGTACCAACAGCTGCTCTAAAGAAGTATATTGTGTTAGATTTTTTCTGCTATTACGACACAAAACTAAGATGTGGAACATGGTGATATAAACCCTTGTAAACCAACATCACTATACTATTGCTAATGCTAATGTTAGCAATTAGCTAATAAGTTAATCTTGATTAAAGCTTCACAGAGCCCCTACCATGACTGAAAACAATTTGGCTTTTTGTTTCAGAACCCGTAACTAATCTAACTCACAGAACATGTGGACACTGATCCATGGGAAGAAAAAAGTTTATGCACTTAAGCAATCCATCAAAAAAGTTTTGAAATGTTATTAATCAGCTTGAATTAATTGTTGTTTGCTGCCAAAAGGAAAAAAAACAATATCTTTGCTCGTGTCTGTGTGCGTGGGTTCATTTTAATGTCATGTTAGTAAAATATCTCATGAACAAGTGGATTTAGTTGGAACTCTCAGAAGGCAAGATTAGATGCACATCTATTTTTGTCACCACAGCTAATTACCCTTAGCAAGCACAAAAATAACTATAACTGTCAATTTTACAGATATTGAGCTAAATTTTGATGTGGTAGTAGCTGAGAGTCATCCCCAACACATATTCCAAGTGCTAACAGATCGTGGGAGATTTTGTTATAATGCGTGAGATTGCGTATAAAGTTTTTTTCAAAGTCTGACCAAATAGGGTATAACTCTGCCATTTCTCAACATTAGATTATCTTAGTTCAAAACTCCAGAGTTCCAATGAATCTTTTCTACTATTTTCACTTTTGTTTATTTTTTGACAGATTTTGTAATCAACTGAATAAGCTGGTCTGGCTCTGAGATTTATTGATTTCTGTTCATCCAGTTGTGTTTCAGATTATGTTAGTAGATATTTTGTATCATACCATCATGGCTGCCTGCCAGCGTCTTGTTATAATTTTGGATGGGATACTTAAAACATTCATATCTCAAATATGTAATATTTATCAGTACCAGTATCGTAAACCAATTTGGTCCCACATCAGGCCAAATTAATCCAACACTGGAAACTTCACCACTGTACACTCTGATCAGTGTTCGAAACACTGCATTTTTAAGTTTCTGACCATGTTAGAAAAAAAATGCAGCTCCGTGTATTTTCTGACCAGATGTTAGAAGTATCATGCCCACAATATTTTTTTAGGCATCTGCATGTGTAATCTACTGAAAGGAGGGATAAAAAAGGAAAATAAATATTGTGGTTATGTTATGGAGTGAGGTTAAGTTCTGATTTGCAAACTATCTCCATTTCATCAACTGGAGGAGCTGTAAATATCCACTACATGACAATGCTTCTATCATTAAGTTGAAACTCACTCAGATTTATTTGCTTAGTCACTGATGGGGCAGGTAAAGTCATTCCAGCTGCTTCCACTTATTGGTTGCTTTGTTTTAAAAAAGAAGCTGGGGCTGATCTGCCTAATATTTGTTTCAGTAAAGAGTTTAAATATCCCGTTGTTTCAGTGCTAACTCTGTACACCTTTATAGGTAGCATGCAAAGGGCCATTAACATACTGAAAATCTACATAAACATTTTCTAACGACTAAAAATACTGCACTAAGCCCTTTCATGTAGTCAGACCATTCTGTGATGCACCTTTGTCTTACTTACAGCGTCTTCATTACCGCATTAGGTTCTCTTTTCTGGCGATGTTTATGTAAAACCCCCCTAAAAACCTCAGTAGAGTCAATCAGACAATAGAAGGGCGCTGAGAGAAAGGGTGCCGAGTCGAGAGCCTTGTGATTTGTTGACAACAAAGGAGAGAAAAGAGGGGAGGTTCTGGCTCGGAGAATGCAGCAGCGAGCAGTCTTTGCAGTGTTTTTTCACCTCCCTGTTTGTTCTGCTGCCTTCACCGGCTCTTACTGCTGCTGGAGTGCGTGGCACAGAGGGAGACAATGAGGAAAATTTCCACGCTGAGCTCGACTCCTATTAACTCACAGCAATGGCTGTTTTGATTTTATCACTCTGTAAAATGGGCCTTTTTGCCTGTTTGTTGTTTCTGCACATTATTACATGTGTGTTAGTCAAACTGTTTACTGAATTAAAATGAAATTATTGGTAAAAATGACTTGACTACAAAAAATAAATAGGTTTCATGCCTAAATGAATTAGTATTTACGCTTGACTTTAAAGGTCAGTCAGATTAGTGGGTGGATTATAATGTTTGCATCACCATCCATTATGTCTAAAGTATTATATGGCATCACAGCATACTGTATGTCTATATGTATTATACCATATATCACATCATTTTGTATTGCATTGTATCATATTATATCACATCTCATATCATATCATATCATATCATATCATATCATATCATATCATATCATATCATATCATATCATATTTCACACCCTGGACAGTTTGAAAGGCCATAACAGGAACACACAGAGTAATATATTGTACGACCTCATACTGTATCATATATCAGGGTTTATATTATAACAAACCTCATTACTGTATCAGGTCATACCATAAATTGGGACCGGTCACATTAGTCAAGAGGAAAATTATGTTGTTTCAGTTCAGTCTATTAAAACAATTCAGTCAAAATACAGGACACTTTTAATTAAGCTAAAATTGATTTGCAGATTGAAATATTTACCCCAAGCAGATCATCAATAATCCAAACCAACATAAATGCAACAAAAAGGTTTGCACAATTTACCCATCCATCCATCCATCCATTTTCTTTACCCGCTTCTCCATTTTTGGGTCACGGAGAGCTGGTGCCTATCCCCAGCAGTCACTGTGCGAGAGGCGGGGGACACCCTGGACAGGTCGCAAGTCCTGCACAATTTACCGTGTGAATTAAATCGAAATAGGTTTGCGAATCCAAACAGCTGCCCAAAGGAGTTCAGTCATCATCAAATCTAAATCAACCAAACACACACAGGCTCACACAAGACAGTTTTATTCAGGTTAATAAAAGGTGATATTTGCTAAATAAATGACGTTTTTTCTACCTCTAAGCCAGCACTTTCACTCATATTTTAAGTCGAAACAATATGTTACATTTTAGCGGACTACTGCTGAAATCCTGTGTTTCGCAATATCATATCACCCCAATCCAAGTTTAGGGTCTCTTTTTCTCATAAAAATATTGTTTCGAGGTGGTAAAGCTGCTTTGTCACAGTTTCTATCTGTGCTTCGTTCTGCATGGCTGCCTCTGTCGTTCCCTGCAGTATTACTCCATCTCCACAATGTTCTTCACAATGTGAGCCTTTTTTGCTTTCATGTTGGTGTAAAGATACAATCTGCATCCCATAAATCATAAACTACCTACACGTAGCACCAATTCCAGAATGAAGAAGTTTAAATAGTATAATTTTTTTTTTTTTTTTACACAGATGTAAAAAAGAAGCAAAAATGCAATGATATATTTAGGACTGTAAAACATAACTGAGAAATTAAACTAATATTACCAAGAGAAGAAGATTATGAGCAATTGGGAATAGATAGCCTGAATAGGTTAATTGTCCAGAAAGACTGCCAATGAGCTTTTTGACCAGACAGAAACAAAATCAGAAGGCCAAAGAGAGAGCCGTCACACTGCAGACAGGCAGTTTGTGCTGAGTGCAGCCATATTGGGCAGGAAGGAGGAGGTGATTCCTCAATGTCTGCCGTCGTTCCCCTCTGATGGTGCAGAGCAGCAGCAAATATTGATCGTTTCATCAGGAGTTATTCCCAGTGGCCCCATCCTCCATCGGCCTGTCCACGCTGATCTGCTGACAGGGACATCAGTGTGTATCCAGTGTCCCCGACACACCCTGTCCTCAGAGGGACAGACCCCTAAAAGCAGATCTAGGCAAAGGTAATCTGAATTGATTTATTTTATTTTTCACTCAACCGTTACCTTTAAAGTTCCAGTACGCAGCATCAAGGTGGATTTATTGCCAAAACACAATGAGACCATAACCAGTAACCAATAACCAGTAAACAAACGACGTAAATAGTGTGTGCAGTGTAAATGGGATAGGTTGAATAGTGGCACGTTACAACTGAACCAATCTAGATTCAAGCTGAGGTTGGAGTTTAGTCAGGTATTAAACTGTATTTGGCCAAAATGTGAGGTAATGGATGAGATTTTGACATAAATAAAAGAACGGGCTATGCAGCATTTTATTGCAAGATGATAAAGCTGGGACAGTGATTAGCATTGTTGTCTCACAGCAAAAAGGTCCTGATTCAAACCTGAGCTGGACATTTCTGTGTAGAGTTTGCAGCTTTTTCCCTTACATGTGTAGGTTTTCTCCGGCCCACAGTCCTCCCACCAGTCTGAGGACTGGTGACCTGTCCAGGGTGTACCCATCTATCATTAGAGATAAGTATTAGCTCCCCTAAACTTTGAACTGAAGTAAATAGGTTTAGGTTGTTATTCTCAAGGCTTTTAGAAAATGAGACGTCCCTGTCAGTGCATAAGGCCCTCATCTCACTGGACTGTGTTGGTTGGTGAGTAGTTGGCGAACAGCAGTTTGTGAGGATTCTCGATTTTCTTTGTGTGAGTCGCAAAGGCTCGCGAAGGATTTTTTTTCAAAATAGCTTCAAGCGTCTCACATCCGTCTCAGTTTAGTTTCTGTAAATTCTGGAGCACCAGAGCTGTATTTTGACACCTGAATGAGATCTCTCCTTGTGACAGAAAACATCCGAGGCTATGCTCTGAACGTGCAGGCCAAAAAACCTCATTAGTGATAACTAAAAATTGTAGAAAATCTGGTCCAAATCTGTCCATTTTTATTTCTAAAGTGGATTAAATCATAAACATGGGGGCGACTGCCAAGGTGGGTACAAAGCAGGCTGAGGTGGGTACGATCTCGACGGAGGTGGGAAACAAACTAATGTACACAACATATAATACAGCTTTGCAAGCTGTGCACACAAAAACAAGTCTGGCCAAAAGGCCCACTGGATTCAAACACTCATAATTCAGTGAGACAACAATGAAAAATTGACATTTTTCTCACAATATTGAATCGCCAACTAGTCTCAAAAAGTCACAGCTCAGTGAGAAACTGTCTGGAGTGATAAACAGATGCTGTGTTTCTGTGGGTTAAAAATGAAAACATATTCATTGTACAATCTTTAGGCAAATTCTGAACGTGCTGTTTTTTATGTCGACAAAAGTAGCTATTACACTTTCTGTCACGAGACAGAGTTATTACCAGAAGGTATGAATCAAACATGGGCTCATAATTAGATTTTTTAAAATGTTTTAAGCCCACCAAAGTGTTGCCTACTTTTTCCCAGAAGAAAGAGGTAGTGATTTCACACCTAAAGGAAGAAATCTACTCAAACATAAACCTTTTTTATTGATTCCAGGTCTTTAGTTTTGTTGGTCAAGATGAATAAATTGCAGCTAATGACTGCTGCTGCTGTGTTACACTTGAAATAATAATAAAAGTTAAAGAATAAGCCCGATTCCTTACAATTTGAACTGCTTGAGCTTTTTCACTCTGCAGCCATGCCATGTTTTGGCATCACGGCAGGACAAGTTTGTTGCCCATTTCTTTCTTTGTTAAAAGGATCTTTATACGTTTTAGAAAATAATTTGTTCATGTCTCTTTAGAAACATGAGCTGTGGGTATGAGCTTTTTTATTCCCATTTCAACTCAAATTTGTTCTTTTTCTTTGTGGAGGTTGTTGAAAGGTGTTCTGGGATTTGTAGGAAAATACTAACTAAGAGTTGGGAGTTAATAACCAGATTACAAGTCAGGACTAATTATTCTAAATAAACAAAGTATCTGAGTAGGGATTGCTTCTGTGGGTGAGTTTGTTTCTTCAAATATAAGTTAAACATAGATAAAATTGATTCAGGTTCCTGCAGAACTATGTTTTACTGACTTTATAAAGCTGTTGGACTTGAAGTGATCACACGCAGTGAGACAGCGTTACGCCGAACAGACAAGAAAACACTGAGTGGGTTTTGAAGATTTGTCAGGTTCAAATTTATTGTGCAACAAAGATACGAAGAAGAAGAAGGTGATAACAATCGTAGCCTGTTCTTCACTAACCCACCACTGAGAGACTGGCAATCATGTCTTTCCCTGAGTGTGTTCGCTGTGTTAGCAAAATATCTCATGAATCACTGGATGACGTTTAGTGAAACTCTCAGAAAGTAATCACTGGGTCAACCCAATTCAAGATGGCTGCCCTAGCTATTCAACCTGAGCAAACACAAAAACGACTGTAACGCTGACAGTTTTACTGATATTGAGCGAAAAGTTGGTGGGTTAATAGCTGAGAGTCATCCCCAACACATACTCCAAGGGCTAACAAATAACATAGTTTAATGTTATTTTCAACGTTTGACCAAAAAAACCTCAGTATTTAAGCACAAGCTGATTTTATTTTAAAACTCTGACATGAAAGGCTGCAGGTGATATAAATTCCTTCAAGGGATGCTAGACCTTTATTAAACTATCAAATAACTTCTTTAGTTCTGTTATAAGCTGTGACAAATTTGAGATATACTGCTGACTTTAATATCTGAACACAAGCTGAGTTTAAAGCACGAGTTCAGATCTTTTGAAATCAGATTCTGTGAAAATGTCATGGACAGTTGATATCTTACCAGCTATTCAAACAACCTCAGTTTATAAAAATAGTTTTATTTTGACCATACTGATGAGCTAACAGACCAAGACCAGAGTAGATTGCTGCCATCTTAAAAAAATCTTCAGTCTCACAAATCTTTATAGCATAGCACATTTACCTAGCAGTCTGGTGCAGTATGGGGCACCTGGTAGGATAAATATAATACTTCTACTAGAAAAATTGTGTTACATGAAAATGACAGCAGTATAAAGGTTTATAACGTAGCGTTTGCATGAACTGCTGTGTAGTTTTTAAGATTGTAGTTGTTTTAAGATGGTAGCAATCCAGTTTAGTCTTGGTCCCGTTCAAACTAGCCGTTAGCTCACCACTCTATTTTTCTGAAGCCATTCAAAGAGCTAGCTGCAACAAGTAAGATATTAATTGTTCATAACATTTCCACAGAATGCCATTTAAAATGATTTGAACTGTTACCTTAAAGCCCCAACAGTAGCTGAACCCAGAGGGAAAAAAACTGAAACGCAGCTTGTTTCTTTTTCAGTATCGTACTGAAATCAATGCAGCTTTGTAACGAAAGCAGAAGCTGTTTAACTTTAGAGCTGATTATTCATTTTAACACTGAGCTCTGCTAATATTGGATCTCCATCAGCCTGTTATTCCCTCTGAGAGCCTTCGCTGCAAAGATTCACAGCTGCGTAATTACAGCACAGTCAGTCAGATAGAGAAGCTTCATTGTACGTCAGAGTGGATCAGGATCTGAATCTTTGTTTCTGATACGTTATTGCAAGCAGATGAGCCAGTGAACTGAAAACTGACATTTTGGGAGCCACCTGAACCTGTGAATAAATCACTGAAGGCCAACACCCCTCACACGGGACCTGCAGCTAAAAGAACTGAGAATAAGAACATCCAACCAGTTTAAAAGCCTGTGACTTTTAAATGCCCCCCCCCCCACATCCCTATTTCCACTATTTCCTCTCCCTGTCAAGCCCAGAGTATATCTTTAAAGTGTTAAAAAACAAATTCCTTCGGCAAATTAAAGTTTCTTCTCTTCTCTGCCCATCGTTTTGTGTTTTCTCACCTCTGAAGATTGAACATCTCGTCCTCTCCTGAGTGCTTTAGGGCGAGGGTTGGTTTGACAGGTATTATTCAGACCTGTCCTCTCCGTCTCCTGACGCAGACACCCCATCTGTCACAATAATGAATAAAACCAACCTGTTTGTCAACGTTTTATTGACGGACGGTTAATTGTTATTTTGTGTCAGTCCGGAATAAACTGTCTGTCGACAAAATGTGATGAAAATTAGATATTTTTACTTAAAAAAAACGTGTTGAGTGTTTCATACTGGATGTAGATAGGTACTGTGTATCACTGTGTATTACCGATTGAAGCAGATGGCCGCTCGTCTTGAGCAGGGTTCTGGTTCTGCTGGAGGTTTCTTCCTGTTAAAAAGAAGTTTTCCCTTTCCATCGTCTCCAATGTGCTGCTCAGGATGGGAGACTGCAATGAAGTGAAGATTCAACACAATCTGCTGGCTTCCTTAGATAGATAACTTTTACTAATTAGCTTTTTATAATGTGTGTGAATGTTTCTGTACAGCGCCCTGAGACGACTTTTGTTTTGACTTGGCGCTATATAAATAAACTGAATTTATTTGTACTGTCCAAAAATGCAAAATTCCTTTTATTAGTAAAGCAGTTTTTAAACATATCTGTTTGCACCTTTTGTACCTTTTTGACAGCCTGTTTGGGACTAATATGAAATACAATGGGGCTTGTTGTGTTAGATACAGCCTGGTTGCTGTGGGAGTGTATAATTTCAGAAGGAGATGCTTTTAGTGGCCTAAGAAAGAAGATTGTGATGTTTCTGGCAGCGTATATTGTTCTGTGGGCCATTCGGACTTGTTTTCAGAGCTTCTTTAGGTCTTTAGATTGTGGGAGTACATAGAGCGGGGGGCACCGGTGATGTCATAGTTGGCACGCTGTGGACCGGACTCTAAGAGACCAGGACACTCTGCCAACATCCTCATGCTGCCTCTTTGTAGCAGCGGCTCTTTCTGCTTTTCCATGCCTCGCCTCGCTCTCAGGGTGGTCAGTCGGCCCCACGCTCGGCGGGTTTGTCTCACTGTGGCTCATGCTCTCAAATGCTCCTGTAAAAGCTTAAAAAAATAAATTCGATGACCAGAATTATTTAAATCAGTTTTAAGCATCACTGCAGTTACATTAAAAATACACAGTCAGATCAAGATACTCTTAATAATTCATTGTTTTAATTTCGGTCATTTATTCAGCACTCTGTGTTTTTAGACTTTTACAGAGTTGTTGTGCTCTGGTTGTGTTATGATTGTGAGTTTGTGTGAATGTGTGGTTGTGCGTGGTTGTGAGAGATGTCAGACGTCATCTTAGTAGTCAGAAGTTCCAAAGACTGAATGATTAATTCAGCTCCCTTTATTTATATACTCACGACAAAACACATCTCATTACGCTATACAAAAGAAAAAACAAGTCCAAATCATTAATCCGATTCAGAAACAGACTCAAATCCAGCTGCAGTTCCTCAACTTCTGCTCCTCTCCTCTTCTTTCCCATAGTTTTTCTCAATCTGTTCGTGTGACTTTAGTTTTTTTCTTTTTTTAAACCAGTTGGAAGTTTTTCTGAAAAGTCTTATGACGTTGGCTGATAATTATCTTGCTGATGTTTTGTTCCTCCCATGCTTTTGTTTTCATGGGGCTGATCGTATTTAGAGTAATAATGGTGGAGTTTTTTTTCCACACAGCTCAGTTTGAAGCACTGATCTAAATTTAGTCACTGTTGCTGCCTTAAAGGGCTAGTTCAAGTCTTTTCTGTATGTTAGCTGTTGAACATAACACTTTAAACATCCTCAGATTCTTTCTAACTTTTTAAAGTGGATTTCTGCTGCCTAAAAACAACAGCAAACACTATTTTATACACCTTTATGTAACTGTAGGTCTTGCATTAAACAGTTACTTAAGATTTTGTGGTTATTTACAAGAAGAAATAGCAGCAGCAGCTAGCTATAGCTATACCACCAGCATCCTCTCCTGCCTCTGACTTTGCAGCTTCTTTTAAGTGAAGTGAAGTGAAATTTATTTATATAGCACTCTTTAGCAGCAAGGCGATGCAAACATCTCACGACTTCACAGCCTTTATTGTGACACTAATTTGTTTGTCACCAATATATTTATTGCAGTTTTTAAATGACAGTCTGGATTACGTCTGACCTAGCTTCTAATATTTTAACGTTTTTACTAATTTCCCACAGTAACAATGACTATTTGAAGTTCTGCTTTGTGATGAACAATGCAGTAGGTGAAAAATACATTGTTTTTTTATACCAACAGATGAACTTATGTAAACCTACATGCGTTCTCCGGAGTGAAAGCAGATTACACACAGTATTAGAGAGCAGTAATACTGTGTAAATACTGAACACAGGTGTGTATTATAGTTTGCTGTAGCATTCATGTGTTGTGAATGTAATTAATGAATGAATACACTTTATTCAAAAAGGAACAATGTACAACTCAAACATAAATGTCACCATTTGATGAGCCGTACCAGATTATAGAAAAAGCTAATTCGCATCATAGATATTTGAACCTTTATTTTCAAGCTTTGCCTTGTTACTATTTTATCTTTTTTTGTTGAAATATCTTCATAATTTATGCATTTTTGGCTATCTTTACTTTCTTTTGGAGTGCAGTCTCTTAAAAAGAATTGGACAAAGACAGCAAGTTTGACCAATTGAAACCGATCAGACTCCTGATTCTCACAGTGTTTGTTTTTCTGTAGAGGCTGACAGCTAACTGTTACTGACATTACAGAGGCTTTACCTGATTTAGCAGGTCAGTGATTCAAATCACAGGACCAGGATTAGCATCAGTAACTAAGACTCAGGTTTCCGGACTCTGCTGTAAATCAGCTGCTGTTTGAAGAATAAGCACGATGTTGGTTTTTGATGGGGAAGTTTGATCGTTTGAGCGAGAAATAAACAAGCAATCACTGCAGCAGAGTCACTTACAATGGTTGTGGTCATAAATTCAGAGTAATCTCCCTGCACAGCTGCAGAAGACAACAGGTTGGAGACGTGGAATGTATTTGAGAGATGGGTACGTGGCAAACACTTAAATAATAATAAGATACTAATTATTTTCGTTTCAGTGTCCTACACACCAGACTGCATCAGTCACTCATCACCTCGAGACAAAAACAATCAACTGGATGTGTAGATTTGATTCACAACTTTCCTATTTGCAGCTGACGCAGTAACAAAACGAGCAGAGAGACAGTCGGGTCTGGACTGGCATCTTTAATTTTCCAACCCACTTCACACTGTTTTATCTCCAGGCAGAGACAATATTACCCATCCTGCAAGAGGAATGAGCTCACATTAGGCAAATGAGATTAAGAAGAGGACGATAACTTTTTGATGTTGGCGCCCAATCACCATGTTCACCCTCACTGATCCGCTGATGACTTTACTTTACTTGATTTACTTTGAAGAGAATAACAACCAGCGCTAATGTGGAAGGAGGTCTGATAGACCTGTCGCAGTGGATATACTTTGTCAATCCAGAAGACTTAAAACTTATTTATTCAGTCTTGGTAAACCCCAATTTTCTTTTGCGTTCTCATCTTTACCTAAAATGAACTGAATATTTTGGGGGTTTAGACTCTTGATTAGACAAATTAGACTTTTTTGTTATTTTCCTGGTATTTCTGTCTAAAGATAATATAATAAAAGCTCAAACACACACAGCCTTTTTTCTATAAAGCCCAAAAGTTAATTGGGGCTTACTTTTCTAATAATCTAAGCTGACAAAAGGCTGACATTTTAATGAAGAAGCTGTAACAAACATGCAAAGAGAACCAAGATCAAGAGAAATGTTAAATCTGGTGCCAGTGGTTTATTAGGGTCACCATGGTAACCACACACCTGTGTCTGTCACTTCCTGACAGCACTCCTAAAAAGACAGGCAGACAGAATTAGAGCGTTGACGCTAAGCCTCAGAAAGTTAGTGTGCAAAAAACTAGAAATCATCTTGATAAAATTCCTGAACTTTAAGTGGTGAAAGTGTCTGGTCATCACACTCTACAATGTTTTATGTAGTAGCTAAAAAGGTAAAAAGAACCTTCTCTTTTGAAGATAAATTCAGAGCTCAGATACAATGGATGTCCATGGGAGCTTGGGTGTGCACTCTGGACTCTGGGAGGGTTTGAGAGAAAACTGTAAGTCCTATGGCAGTGACAGACACAGTGGGTAAATGAAAACAAAAACACCTATACTTTGATGTATAAACTTTCAATTAAGTTTAAGTGGAAAGATTGTGAAAAAAAGAATAGCTTATTTGCACAAAATGTTAGAAAGTTTAGACATCTCAAAAAATAAATTGAACACTCTAAATTGAACACTCTAAGGTAAAATCTTCAAAAATCAGAAAACCTAAAATGGATTACTGAATTGTGTAAAACCCATTAAATATATCAAAACAGTAAATAGTCATGTAAAGTCCAATTTTCTGTGATCCGTTTAAACTTTGACCGATGTTACTTGGGAGAAGTACAGAACTCCAAAAAGGGCTGGGTTTAACCATTCATTTTGCCAAAATACAAATATTATTTATAACAAAATGATTGGGCTGCGGTGGCTTGGTGGTCAGTGCTGCTGTGGTCTTGTAATCCTGAGGGTTGCAGGTTTAAGCCCAGGTTGTGGCAGGAAGGGTGTCTGGCATCAGAACAATTGCCAAATCGTTTGTGAGACTTTGCTAACTGTGGCAACCCCTGAAGAAGGGAGCAGCCAAAAGAACTTACTATTTATAAAGAAATGTTTTAGTTTTTTGTGAATTTTGTCTTCATCATATAATGTACTGCTATCAAAAGTCATAACACCAGATAGAAGTATACGTTTAGGTGCAGTGTATTTTTTTATGGGAGGAGTTGCAAATTGAAAATTGTGACAGAAACAGAAGGATAATGGTCCAGTAGTAATAGGATTGATATAATGAGTCACTCACCAAGTGCATCCATTCAACACAGTCAATAAAGCTTAAAGATTTCTTTTCATCTGACTCACATTTCATCACATCGACTTAAAGGTAGTTTATGGGCACTTCGGAGTCTGATTGCTTTCACATGACGCCACATTTTTGCCAAATGTTTGGTTTATATTTCTTCTGGCTTTGGCTCTTCATGCAAATGAAAACAGAGGCAACTGAAATTGTGATATTTTAGATTCTTTAGGAGTTTAGATTGGTTCTTTAAGAATCAATAGGAAACCCCAGTTGCCTTTAGGGATTACCA
Source organism: Kryptolebias marmoratus (assembly GCF_001649575.2). NCBI lineage: Eukaryota > Metazoa > Chordata > Actinopteri > Cyprinodontiformes > Rivulidae > Kryptolebias > Kryptolebias marmoratus. The sequence continues at coordinate 5,724,051 of NC_051440.1, read as the reverse complement.
TGTAGTGATCGTGTGTCCTGGATGGCTGAGAATTCACACCAGACTTTGTCTTTGGGACTTATCTGGTTGATGCTGTAACTCTTGACTACTATTCGAAGCAATCCAACCTTGCTTTCACCTCAGTGTCCTGTGCTCGTGGTCGAAGCACAGATCCTAATGTGTCAGGCAGGTTTTTAGAGGTGTTGAAACTTCAGGACATCAGCTGGAGGTTAGGAAGTACAGCAGGGTAGAGGGTCAACCAATATGAGGTTTCCTTTGGCCGATATACAATACAGATGTTTAATTTTTGGCCAATATGTATTTTTCATTTAAGAAAATATAACAGTAATTGCTTGACTTAAATACATGCATATTTACCAGCCCTCAGTAGAATGTATACACTTAAAATAACATATACAAGAACATTCTCACTAGAAAAAAAAAATAATTATGGGCTACAGTGAGCTGGTTGTAGCAGCTGTTGCTGCTCTTCCTACTTTTTAATTGGTAATGTATGCACAAACATGGCCGATTGCCAATTTTTAAAAAGAGGTCAATATTGGCTGATTAAAATTGGTCGACTGATTAAGCAATCTTTCTCTACTGCAGGGAACTGCTCTCTATGCTCTTGTTTAGTTTGCATTACAGTATCTGTGGCTCCATATAACACACATTCAGATCATGTTAGTTTATCCTGTTGATTGTGTTTTACTGTTAATATCTAATGGTTTAAATGTTAATTTTAAATCAGTTAACCTTTAAAACTGAGATACTTTATGCTTGTCTCAAATTAGTGGCTATCTTATGCTGTTGTGCCAATCTGAATATAAAGTACTGCTACATGTTATGTGCTTTATGAAGGTAAAATATGACATTCTCATTGTATCATGTACTACTTTTTGACGGATCTTAAATGAGGCAGTCAAAACCAACAGTCACAAAGTCTCAGAAGGACATTAAGATCCAGAAGTTCAGGTCAATATCATGAACCTTTGCCCATGACCCTTGTGATAAGATTTCATCTGCAAACCTAATGAGCCATTATATTTGCTGTAACATTTAACCTTGCTAATATTCATGAATTTGCAAGGCTAAAAATATACATTATAACAGCACTACAAGCTTTGACCTTGTGTTCATGCTGACAGGCGTTACTTCAGCACAATGAGATGCATCATCAAGCTCCAGTGTTTTTACAGTCATATCAAGTTATTATCTCTGCTTTTATATTCAATCGAAACTTTTACTTTAACAGAGAGTTTTGCTGTATCTTCCATGTGAACTTTTAGTGACTTTAATTAACTTCCTGCTAAATTAAATCCCATCAAAAAGATATCTCAACTCTTCTCTGAATGGCACAATTGTAAATCTCCTTAGATTTAACTATTGCTCAGATGTTTTTTTTTTTTAAACCTGTTGTGTTCAAATTTTTTGAATTTTCTGCTCAGCGTCAAACCTGCCGCTCTTTAATTGGAGCAACTATGTGGAGCAGCTCCGCGGCAGGGCCGCGTTCAGCCAGTGCTCCGTTTTAGCCGTCTTTAAAGAGAGCATTCTCGTTTGGGGAATTCAGAAGTGGATATTTATATCAAGCAGGTCAGCTGAGGAAGAGCCAAAATGAGCACAAACACTCAGTCCTGTCTGACAAATGACCTTCTTCCTGTGCGCCTCGCTTTTATGAACACAGTTTAAAAAATAAAATAAAATAAAGCCAAGCGAGTGAAGAGTTCTCCTCCCAAGATGCTGAAGTCAAGTGACAGAAGAGGAAAGGATGACATCAGGCGTCTACTCTGCCACCAAAGTTATTTTTGTGAAGAAACTGGATCATTGCAAATGTGGGTACATTTGTTGTTGTTTCCATGAAACATCTGAAGTTTGGTTTGAAGACAACAAAAATCAGACCGGCACATCTGACCGTACGGAGGATGAATCAGGTTCATGATGGCGTTTCTAAATCAGTACGTGTCATTTTGGGCCTCATTAATCACCACTTCCTCTTTAGTTTGACTTAATAAACTGAAAATAGGGTCCTTCTGGATTTGGAGTGCACACTGTTCACTTTCCTCCCACGTGAGTGTCGGACCACCACCCTCTTGCACACTGCAGACCTCGGCAGCCACATTGAGGGCGGGGGAGAGGGTGGGACCAGGGTACACAATAGTCATCTTACAAAATAATTACTTTCACTTCCTGTTTGTTAAATCCGGATGTCTGTGAAATACTGTCTTTGTAAATGTTCTGTAATTTGAAGTTTTGGTAATTTGCACCAACAACACAATCATGTCTGACACTCATTACTGGAAGAGAAGCTTAATAAAAACCTTTCCTGATAAATCTGCACTTTTTGTGAAGGCAGTAGTACAGCAAATTGCTAAATTCCCTTATGTTTTTTTTATGGAGTTGCAATAACAACAAGCTCTTTGGAAACTGGAACTATTTGGCGCTATCTGCATGTTGCAAACTTTGCTGGTCTTTGATAATCAGATGCTTTTTGCCCTGATGGTTATTTCCATAAATACGAGAGGGTTTTTTTTGTCTGAATGCATTCATGGTAGCATTTACGGTACCTCATTTAAATAAGGGCAAACTGCACCAGCACAGAGAGAAATTGCATGGTTGCAAACCAGAGGCACAAAACTCACTGTGTGAGGTTCTTTGCGAGTTAGATGGATCCATGAAACCTGTAATTGCCCTGGCAAAAAAGCAGCACAAACCATTATTGAATCAGGGCCTAAGTGTTTCCACAGTCTGTGTGTTCAGGTAACAAAGACATGGAGATCAGGTGACTCAAGAGTTAGCCACAACAGAGTTAGCGTTCATATGAATAGCCATCCATCCAACCATTTTCTTTACCTGCTTCTCCTTTCCGGGTCATTGGGAACTGGTGTCTATCTCCAGCAGTCACTGTGCGAGAGGCGGGAGACACCCTGGACAGGTCACAAGTCCATCACGAGGACACATAGAGACAAACAAGACAAACAACCATTTACACTCTCACTCACACCTAGGGACAATTTAAAAGTTACTAATTAACCTAATATGCATGTTTTTGGTCTGTGGGAGGAAACCTGAGTACTCGGAGTAACAGATGAATATAATTTGTTTTAAGTGAACTCTGATTAAAAGGTCTATTTGACTCCTACTGCCATTCCTTATTTTGGTTGGAATTCTAATTAAAACTGAACAGACTTAATGTCCAGTGGATTTGCTGACTGAAACTGAGAAAATAAAGCTTCATTAATCTGTTGGAGTTGAGAGGAAAAACTTGGAAGTGAAAAAAAAAAATCGGACTGTACCATTTACTCTACCGCTTCCTGCCTTTCACTCAGGCTGTTTAATCATCTCTGTGTTCATTAGTGTGAGCAACGTTTGTCGGTGATGAAAATAATTAAAAAGGAGTTTCACTCTAATATCCTTAGACAGTTCTCACTTTTTACAACTCAGACTCTCAAATTAACTCCTGTCAGAGCACATCACAGCTACAGAGTCTGCCTCAATGTATTTTAGCCAGTTTTTGTGTTTTCTCTAGTAATTTTTAAGGGGAAATGTTTGCAACTGTTTGAATTTTCATTGAGGTTTTTTTTTAGCTGTTTGGATGGGCTTGTTTCATTAGAAACCAAATAAAAACGGTGGTTGAAATTGCAAAACAATAAATAAACTTTGTTTGTTCTGATTCATAATATACATATATATATATATATTGAGAAAAGGTCATTTCACATTTCTTTGTTGACTATTTTGACAGAAATATCTGAAAAACATGGCAAATGTATTTATCTTTTCAAGAAAAATACTTTGGAAAGGGTCAGCCTCTGGTCAGGTTTTTAAATTTGGCCTTGTGTAGATGAGTTTGACCCCCTTCTAAGGTCAGAAAAGACTCAGGAAAAACCAGAGGAGAGATGTCCGTCAGTTCAGTTTGTAGCAAAGGCTTATTTCTTACAAGTATTTTTTTTTACTCTTGTCTCGACTTGTGAGATAAGTGTCTCATTACACCTTTAATTCTTACAAACATGGTTTTCTTTTGGATTCAGAACTTTTACCCTAACAAAACGACAGCTGATACGTACTTAAAACTCCACAAAGGCAACATTTCACTGCAGATGGAGTTGTAATCCTGAGCCCAATTGCTTGTCATGGACTAAAGTGCAGGATTTGTGACATTAATATGTAATGATATCCACTTGCTCTGATGTTAAAATCACAGACATTTATATAACAGAGCTGGGGAGACAGATGAAGACATTTGAATTTCAGACTGATTCAGCTGACACAGAAAGAATCGAGCGCCTAAAAGCAGCAAAGCTTGAACAGATGGTAAAGTTGCTTCTGTTTAGAAACTTAATGCATTTTCATAAGCCGCCTTTTTATGTGCAAGTGTGATTGTAAAAATGCCTTTGCCTCTGTCACTTAATGTGATGGGATGTTGCTTCCCGTCTGAGTGGAACGGCAGGAGAAGAAAAGCCATGAGGATGAATAGATGAGGACGACGTGGCTGTCTTTCAAAGGACACGTTTAAGCCTAGAGGCAGACGTCGGCCTGTCTGAAGAGGCTTTCCGCATTGTTCAGACCTCAGTGGATGAACCCAGAAGGCTGATTCCACTTAAAGGCGTAGTTCAAATCTTTTGAAATGGGGTTCTGTGGAAAGGTTACAAACAATTATTATCTCAACTGTTGTAGACAGCTTTTTGAATAACCTCTGTTTGTAGAAATATAGTTTAGTTCCCACCTGATTGACAAACTAACAGCTAGTATGAGTGGGGCCAAGAGGAACGTGGATCTCTGCTCTTTTAAAACAAATCTGGAACAACTGGTTGAATGAATGATGGATGGATGGATGGATGGATGGATGGATGGATGGATGGATGGATGGATGGATGGATGCATGCATGCATGCATGGATGGATATTTTTTGTTTATGGTGTCTTCACAGATACCCACTTCAAAAGATTGCAATTATTGTTTAATGCTATTTACTGCAATTAATCATAAATCACAATCCTAACACAATGAATGATAAATATTTGATATAAATACAACAGTTATTCTTACCTTTTTTCCCCAATAAATACAGTAAAGTGTTTGATAAGTTTTATACAGGTGTCAGAAAGCTGCCCTGAGTTAGTAATATTTGTGTTTTTTTAAGGGAGCTCACCTCGTAAACTTTATAGGATGGTTTTGTTTTGTTTTGCTGCTGTTTCATCACATGGATTCCAAGATTAAAGATGCAGAAATCTATGCTTCCTGTGTGGAAATTTCATTAAACAAGGCAAGTCTGACACAGAGCAGGGAGAAGTCAATTTCCACCTGAACCCAAGTCAATGGAAGAACCATCAGTCTTTCAGCTGTGACAGGTTTGTTTTCTAAGTGAGAATCTTGGCAAAGATTTGTGGATAGATTTTCCATTTGTTAGCGTCCCGCATCAATATGCAAATAGATGTTTCTGTTGCTCCCATGAGACCGGGACTTTTGTCTTCTCTACTGAAACATCTCAGCAGCTGCTGCTTGGATGTCTTTAAAATTCGGTTCTTGTACCCAGAAGATGAACCCCACTTCCTCATCAGGAGGAAGTCATTTGTGATCTGAGTGAAATATGTCAACAACAGTTGGGTGGATTGCTGTTGAATTTAGAAGAGACAATAACATCCCTTTTAGAAGAAATCATAATCACGTTTGGACTTTTGATTTTCCAATCAGCACAATCTGATTAAATTGGCGCCATACTAACCAGCTAAGATCAAATAAACGGTCATGTTATGTGCTGTATGGTCCTGAAGAGCTGCGAACATCACGCAGCCACAAAGATGGACTTCAGAAAAAAGGCCGAAGTGTCCAAACAAATATATACTGTACAATGACAGTCACCATGTATGGTATACATTTAAACTTTTGTTGCTTTAAAAACATTAAATCTTGAATAATCAACCCAGACCTGTCTCCAAATATCTCCATAGATCCTATTAAAAGCAAAATGATGTAGTCTGTGTTCAGTTTTTCTGCAATGTTTAGAAACAAAGAGTCTAAAGAGGATTTAATTTACATTACAAGTCTTGTTAATCAAAATATAATGCTAAATACCTTGTTTTAGAAACTAAACCAACATATGCAGTAAGATTTATTGCAATCCAATGTAAAAGACGCAGGATTTGAGCTTCAGATCTACATTACATATTCAGTTAAAAGTGATTGATTAGACTGAAATAAAAAATGCTGACATTTCATTACTGCTGCTCCTCAGTTGGAGAATGAACTGACTCAGCAATATTTTTTGCCTTTAAATGAAACTGGGTAAGAATTTATAGTCTTTGGAGGTTTGAACCCAATGTTCAATGTTTTTCATTTTTGCTGTGTAGAAAAAGAACAAAAAATTAACTGGTTTCAAGTTTTTTTTTTTAAAGAGAGGTTATGAGTTTTAAACTTTTCAGGTAAATTCTGGTCAAAATAATAACCTAAAAAGCAAAATATCATGTTATTTGTCATTTTCTTGTCTTTGGTTATAAGACAAGTGTAAATAAATTATCGTGTATTCTTGGAGTTTTTAAATCCACCCTTGTCAGCTGCTCAGATTCATGTCTGAACCTGATCTGCAGCGGTTCTGACAGAGAGTCCTGTCAGATGATCACACTGGATGTTCTGTCTGTCCTGGTGGAAACAGCAGCCTTTCAGACAGAGTGCCTTTGTTGTTGTAGTACCTTCTTGTACCAGCCGTACTTCGTCAGCGAGCATTCAGTCTGCAGGCAGCCATCAGCAGAGACTAATGCAGACTTTTTTCCCATAATTCACCTGAAAAAAACTACATTGGGGCTTTTCTCTTCTGAGAACGGGTTAAAAAAACTCATTCTGTTGTTGGGGACCTCTTGTGTCTCCAGTGTCCTTATGGACGACATTTCTTTATCCTTGAGTGACTCTTGTCATTTTGGAAAGCATCAGAGCAAACCTGCATATCATGCCTCCCCACCCCCACAGCTTAGTCATGGTGCTATGAAACCAGACACGTCTGTGACCAGATCTGCTGAAGACTCAGAACTGAATATATTTTTTGTTTTTTTTAATCATAAGAGATGTCAGCCTCTGATCATTGTGATCATTGACAAAATGCTCTCTCATCAATCACTCCATGTTCTGACCAGCTGATCAGAGATTGTTATTTTCTGTTGCTGAATGTGGTTTTAGTGCATCTGCAAGAAGAAATAAAAACATGCTTGTTTGTGTGTTGCTATGGTAACATCAACAGAGGGAGCCACTTCCTCTGGTTTGCCTAAATGAGTATTTGCTTGATGCTAAGTTTACATAACTCTCAATCACACTGGTTTGTATCCTTTCTTCTGTAAGTAATGTTTGGGTTCCCTTCATGATCACATCTCTAAGCAAATAACTTGTTTGAAGGTGCACACAATAGAGCATAAAAACCTATCAACTTCAATTTAATTGATTGAATATTTCATTAAAAACGCCTAACCTAAAAGTATAACAAGTGCTGTATGGCAGATGAGTTCAAGCATCTTGGAGTTTTATTCATGAGGGATGACAGGATGGATGGAGCTGGAGATGAATTGAGGGATCAGAGCCTCTGACACAGCTGAAAGGTTAAGGTCTTGATTTACTGGTCCGTCTACGTTCCATCCCTCACCTATGGGCATGAGGTGTGGATTATGACTGAAAGAATGAGGTCCCAGATACAAATGGCTGAGATAATCTTCCTCCATAGTGCGGCCAGGCTCAGCTTTAGAGATAAGGTGAGGAGCTCTGCCATCCAGGGGGAGCTCAAGGGTAGAGCCGCTGCTGAAAGGAGTCAACTGAGTTGGTTTAGGCATCTGATTAGTACGCCTCCTGAACACTTCCTTCTTCAGGTTTTCTGGGCACATCCCACTGGGAGGAGACCTCAAGGCAGACCCAGAACTTGCTAGAGGGTTTATATATTCTCTCTGGGAATACCTTGGGATCCCCAGGAAAAACTGAGCAGAATCACTTGGAAAAGGGATGTCTGGACTTTTCTCCTGGACTTGTTACCTCCAAAATGTGATCTCAGATAGAAAATGGATGGATGGATGATTCAAATACTTATAGAAATAAAGTTAAAAACATTTTTTTTTTAATTTCAAGCAAATTATCAAAATATACATTTCTGTCCTGTCAGTTATCATCCTAGTAAAGCTATGAAAAACAGTCAGTATAAATGATAAAAAAAATGTTCCCAATGTCTGTGTTCTGGCTTTAAACGGACATAAGTGGCCCTGTTTCCCGTTCCATCTTTTGTTCTTGCAGTGATGCACAACTGGATCGAATGTTTCTTTATCGGGATTGCCCCACATACAATGCATGCTGTAGTATAGTAGATATCCTTCACTACAATAAGTTTTTCTTAGCTCACATCTGGATGCCATCCAGCAGGATACTGTCATAGCAAACGTCCAAATGTCTGGCTACTCTGCTGATCAAACTGTTTACCTACACACCTGTATTCATTCAAATCTAGTACAACTAAAGATTAAACTTAATGTTTTCAATGTTCTCTTACAGGTCAAAGGACTCTCCAGCACACGAGTGATGTCCTAGAGACTGTGGTGCTTGTCAACCCTTCAGAAGACACTGTTGTATCAGAGGTGAGGTCAACATAGTTTAAGCTACTGTGCAGTATTCTGCTGCTTCATATTTGCAGAAGAAGCAGTAATCAATAAGATGAGCCGATCTTTTCCATTATACTATTATTTTGACCAAAACTACATAGAAAATACAAGAAAATATAACTACTAAAACTTAACATTCTCAGATTTTTTTCTATTGAGCAGCCAAATAAACAAATATTAAAATGTCTAAAACTGGCTATTATTATTTAGTTAAAAATCACATTTTTTGTAAATGTTCACATGAAGCTCTAATGGTTGATAAACAGTTAAGAAAATCAACTCTTTTTTTTCCTCTGAATGTTAACAAGACCACCAATATTAATTTTCCTCCTGGTTAATCTTCTTATCCTTCACAGAGTTACTGTCCCTCTTCCTTCATTTGTATTTACAAAGATTTTTCTTTCCATCTTGGCAGAGTCATCTGTCCTTTACCTGTCCTCTGCCCCTGTCTGTCCTATCTGTGTGCCCCAGATCCAGTCTCTCGTGACAGACTCTGCAGGGCACAAGCTTCTGGTCTTAAGTGGCCAGAGCTCAGATCACGGTGGCCTTCTTCTTCAGACCGGAGTTTTCACCTCTCAAACCTTTTCACAAATCTTTACTGATCCTGGGGTGAGTGTCTGCCAGCTCTTATCATCAAATATAACCATTTTATTGTGCATTCACACACACACAAGTGTACAGTTAAATAATTTGTTTATTAGACAAGACATTTAAAAGTAATAAAGTTTCACTCTCAGCTATTTGATTGGCTGATAAATCTTAAAGGATTTAACATCAAACAAAGATTAGTTTGTATATTTATTTGTGCCATCATTGATTCAGTTGTGCTTTGGTGTGTCTTGTTGCAGGTCAGTAAATTGCTGGGAACAGCAGCCCCCAAGCAGCAGGCAACACTTACCGTGTCCTGCCGCGGGGAGGTGGGCTGGAGCTCCGTGGGACAGCTGCAGGCTCTGAGACAGTTCTTGGAGTACAAACTAAACCCAGAGCCAGTTCTCCCCAAGATGGAGGGCATCACAGAGTTCACAGAGTACGTCTCTGAAACTGTCGACGTCCCTTCACCCTTTGACCTTCTGGAACCTCCCACCTCCGGAGGCTTCCTGAAGCTCTCAAAACCGTGTTGCTACATCTTTCCTGGTGGACGAGGAGACTCCGCCCTCTTTGCTGTGAATGGATTCAACATCTTAGTGGATGGAGGCTCTGAACGGAAGTCCTGCTTCTGGAAACTGGTTCGTCACTTGGACCGCATTGACTCAATTCTGCTCACACACATCGGAGCTGACAACCTCCCGGGTATCAATGGACTTCTTCAGAGGAAGATAGCAGAACAAGATGAGGAGCAGTCTCAAGGCTCCACCAACTACAGCGACTGGATGAAGAACCTGATTTCTCCTGAGCTGGGTGTCGTTTTCTTCAATGTGCCCGAGAAGCTCCGTATGCCAGAATCTAATCTCAAAGTAAAACGCAGCATTGAAGAGGCTTCGCTTACTTTGCAGCACCTTAACAAACTGGGAATCAAGCCGGAGCCTCTGTTTCGAGTGGTCAGCAACACCATTGAGCCTATTACCCTTTTTCACAAAATGGGAGTGGGGAGGTTAGATATGTATGTTCTTAACCCTGTTAAAGACAGTAAGGAAATGCAGTTTTTAATGCAGAAGTGGGCAGGCAACAGCAAGGCCAAAACTGGCATTGTGCTGCCCAGTGGGAAAGAAGGAGAAATATCTGTGCCCTACCTGACATCAGTTACAGCCTTAGTTGTCTGGCTTCCCGCCAGCCCTGCAGAAAAGATCGTCAGAGTGCTGTTCCCTGGGAATGCTCCACAAAACAAGATTTTAGAGGGTCTGGAGAAATTAAAGCATCTTGACTTCCTGCGATATCCTGTAGCTACACAAAAAGACATCGCCTCAGGAGCTCCTCCGTCAGTTATTAAACAGACCAAGTTAAAACAAAGGACAGATAGCAAAGAGAGCCTCAAATCCTCCCCCAAAACTATTGCAAAGGTCTCAAAAAAAGAAACCGATGGACAAGATGATGTGTCAAACATCACAGAGGCAAAGAGTGACTCTGTGAAGGAAAATATTTTAGAGAAAAAAGAAGAGAAAAAACCTGCCAAGACTATAAAATCAAAAACAGAAGTGCCGGAAAAGAAAAAACTCTTGAAAGAAAAGTCATTAAAGAAGCATTCCAAGGAAAGGGCATCAAAAATGGATGAGAAAAAGGACAAGGAAAAGAAAGAGATGAAGAAAGTAAAGAAAGATGATTCTGCCAAAAAAGACGAGAAGAAAGATCCCAAGTCCAAAGAGGACAAGAAGAAGGATGCATCCAAGCCTGAGCTGAGAAAAATGACAAAACCTGATCTAAAGCCACTTACGCCTGAAGTAAGGAAGACGTTACATAAAGCTAAAGCGTCGAGTAAAGCCAAAACTGTAAAAAGCAAAGCAACAAAGGCTGAACCCGCTGAACCCAAAGCTGACAAGGCAAAACCTGAAGTTATTCAGCCTGAGCCCACAGAGAACCGAACTGCTGGAGGTACGTCTGCTCCTTCCACGCCTGAAGACCTCACCAAGGAGTTTGAAGAACTAAAAAAAGCTGAAGTTGATGCTGTATCAGCAGAGCCACAAGAAAGTAAAGAAGTTTCTCTTGAGCCAACAGCAGAAAGCCTTATCCAAGAGAAGAGGGAAGCACAAGAAGCTGTTTCAGAAGTCCTACAGGAAACAAAATCCCCTGAAAAAGGGGCATCAGCCCCAGATGTCACAGCTGATACTGAGGTCAAAGTCAAGGAGTCACCTGAAGAGAAAGAAATGGAGGAGGCTCAAACGTTTGAGGATGAGGGAGCAGCTTCTCAGGATGAAGAAGAGTCAGAAGAAGAACCAGCTGCAGAAAAGAAAGTACTGGAGAAAGAGGAAGAGGAAGAGGAGGACATGGGAATAGGTGTAGATGAAGATGAATCAAAATGGAAGGAAGCAAAGGATGATGAGTTTGACAGAAAACATGAGATAGAAGAAATGGAGAAATCAGAAACTCTGTCTTCTAAAGTTGGGGCAACGCAGGAGCTCCAGATGCCTCCATTTAAGGGTGAGGAGGAGGAAGAAGAGGAGGAGGAGGAAGAGGAGGTTATGGAGAAAGCTGAGCTGGAAGAGGTAGAAGATCTAGATGTAATAGCAGATGAAGAGATCAAAGTTCAACCTGAAGACGCAGTTGAAAGCAAAACTGGCGAAATCCTGGCTGCAGCTAAGGTCGAAGAAGAGGATGAGGAGCGTTACTTATCCCATGATGAAGGGGCCACAGCTCCCATCAGCTCAGTAATTCAAGGAGCTGCAGCAGGTCAACCCGCCTCCTACATTCAAGATGAGATGATTCCTGGCTACTCTGAGACAGAGCAGACCATCTCTGATGAGGAGATTCATGAGGAGGCAGAGGAGAGAATACCACATCTTCAGTACGATGTTGGTGTCTATGACATCTCTGTTCCAGATCAGACCGAATCATTTGTAAACATTCATGGCATGAGGGAGATGCAAGCTGCTGCTATGACAGAGAAAGGTTTTATTTCAGGTGTACAAGAACAAGTGTCAGTTTTTACCAACATCATCACTGCTCCTCTGGCAGAAGAAGAGCATGTGTCCTCTGCAACGTCCATCACAGAGTACGACAAAATGTCCTCCTTTCCTACTTCTATTGCTGACGATCAGTCTGTTGCATCTGTTGCTGCACCTCTTGCTGAGGAACCACTTAAAACATCTGCTCCTTCATCAGTGACACCAAATTCCAGCCAAGGCAAAGAGCAGCCGCGCTCTGCAGGAAGTCTGTCACCACCTTCTTTGGAAGACGATAAGCTATCTAAATCTCCATCCAGTGACTTACAGCTTCCTATTGCAAAGGGGAAGACTACTGTTGAGGTCCCTGTTGCAGCAAAAGAAGAAGAAGAGGAGGAAGAGGAAGAGGAGGAAGATGACCAAACTCCAAATGTTGACATTCCACTTACAAAACTACAAGAGGGCTATGCTTCATCAAAAACCTTACAGAGCAAAGAGGCAGACACAGAGGAGCTTCCAGGTTTTCCTGAAAAGGTTCAACATGACACCAAACCAGTCCACCTACCAGTTGAAGAGGTAAATATCGATGCAGTAGGTCCTAAAGATACTTCATCTGTTGTGCCTACAAGACCCTTTGGATCTGACTCTGTCACATCCGAGAGTGAGGAGCGTTGTTTCAGCCCGGATGATATCACTGTGAAAATGGCTTCCCCTCCACAGTCCGGACCCTCAAGTGCAGCTCACTCTCCACTTCACCATTCCCCAGTGGAGGACAAGATGAAAGTTTTCTTAGATCTGGAGCAGCAAAAACAAGAGCTGCTTCCTGACGTGGTCACCACAAAGGATGACAAGATCCAAAAGGAAGATGATCAGGAAACAAGAACACAGAAAGAAGCCGATCACAAAAAAGAAGGTCAGCTTGAAGTATCAGTTTCAATATCTGATGACATAAAAGAGGTTCCAGTAATGGAAGTACCAGAAAAAGACTCTTCATCAGTGCCAAAAGATGAAGAAAAACAGGTAGAAACGATACCTGCTGTTGATATATCTTCAACAGAAGAAAAACTACCTGTCGGGGTTGTGAGGGATTCCCCCCTGTCATCTAACGAAGAAGACTCAGACACTGATTTTAAGGGGGAGGAACCTAAAGTGCCTGCACCAGCTAAATTTCCAGGGAGGAAGAGTAGTTTATTGGATGATGATGATCATGATCATGATGATGACAAGAAAGATGACGATGATACTGATAAATCTACTATTAAAAGCATCTGTGTGGAACAAGAGAAGAGAAAGGATGACACTTCAGATCTCACACAAATCAAGGATGAACATAAAGAGAAATCTGTCATTCAGGTAAAGGTTCCGACAGCTGAGTCTTTCATAGATGAAAAGGGGGATGAAAATGCAAGAAAAGAAGATGTTTTAGATGTTAAACCTGTCAAAGAAGAAGAAAAAGAAATAGCAAAAGCAAAGGACACAGTCACTGTAGGTGAAGCCATTAAAGCTGAGGCTGAAGAAACAGAAATAAAGGACACTCTTAAGATGAAAACAACCAAAAAAGCAGAGATGGAAACTGTAACTTCTGAGGCCAAACAAATCAAAGATGAGCAGGAAAAGAAAAAAGAAATGCAAGAGGATAAATCTGACCTCACAACCAGTGAGGATTTTCAGGAGACAGAGGCTAAAACTGACAATGATCCTGACCAAACGTTTTCAAAAGATGAAAAGATGAGTGAGTTAGAAAAGACTGATGCCTTTGAACATAAAACTCATGAAAGAGATATTGAAAAGGACCAGCCTTCAGATATTAAATCTGTTAAAGAAGAGGTGAAGAAAGAGGTAAAAAAAGATGATCTGACCATCACTGAGCCTTCCCAAGATGAGAAGAAACAGGTGGAAGAATCATTAGGTATCAAACCAAAAGAAGACAAGACAGAAGAAAAAGATTTGGAAGAAAGAGATTTGTCTGCCTCCAAGTCTTTTACAGATGAGCAGAGCAAAGAACAAGAAGTGACTGCTGACATTATTGGTACTAAGCTTGGAAAAGAAGATGTTAGGCAGATGCATGAATCTCCTGTTACCATGAAAGAAGAAAAGGGACAAGGAATTAGTATGGATGTAATCAGCATCAGCGGCCCCAGTGTGGAGGAGAAAGAAGGGACAGTGACTAAAGATGAAAATTTGTTAGCAAAAACAATTGAGACAGAAAAAGAAAAAGCCACAAGTGAAAAAGACATTACTGACACTAAACCTATCAAGGAAGAAAATAAAGATATAACATCCAGCAAGGATGACACAAAAGAAAAATCTGAGACTGTTGTACTAATTACATCAGAGGAAAAAGAGAAACAACCAAGTAAGCAGGAAACTCCTGCTGCTGAACCAACAGCCGAAAAAAAAGAAGAACATGATGAAAGTAAAGACGCTGCTGGTGCACATACCAAGATGGAAGAAGAGTCTCTAATCATATGTAAAGATATTGATTTATCTGCAGAAGCAAAAAAAGCATCTCAAACTGAAAGAGAAAGCACAGGAGAAGTAGAACAAAAGACAAGTAAAGATTCCACTTTTGCTGATGAACCAGCTCATATTGTGGAGCAAGACGTAATAAAAACTGAGCATGCGCCCACTGTCAAAACACTCAAGGATGAAACAACCATGAAGGATGTCGTTAGTGTAGCTGCGCCCACCATGCAGGAAGAAAAAGACAAAGAAATCTGTAAAGATGTGTGTGCTGCTGAATCGATAGAAGAAAAAAAAGAGAAAACAGCAGACAAGGAAGAAACACTCACTGTCAAACTGTCCCACGAAGAACAAGTGACAATTCATGATCATGGTGTCACTGACAAGCACATCGAGGATGAGAAAGATACAGCTACAGATACAGTTTCTGATATAAAACCCTGTGACCTGAAGGAAACTAAAGACCCAACTGTTGTTCAGTCCCTCACAGAAGAGAAGAAAGATGAAATCAAAGGTATTACATTATCGGAGGAAGCAAGAGAAACATTAACGCAAGATGTTGAGGAAATCAAAAAAGAAGATGAAAAGATCACTATTGCTGAGCATGCACCTGTTAAGGTGCAAAAGGACATTGATAGTTCAGTTAAAACGGAGGACAAAGAGAGTGAAAAAGATGTTTCTGATAAACAAACCCAGGGGACTGTAAGCTGTGAGAAGGGAGACTTTGATGACCAGAAATCAATTTTGAAGCAAATGAAGATCACTGATCACATTGATGAAAATAAAGAAAAAGACTCAGCCACTACCGCTGACACAAAAGACAAAGAATCATCCAAGAGTGAAACATTCAAAGAGGAAAAAGGTGAAGACAAACAGGACCATCACAATGAGCCCATTATACAGGAATCTGTAACAGAGACATGCACTTCAACATGTAGCACCACAGAAGAGAAAAAAGGCGAAGACTACTATGTCTTTGAGTCAAAATCCAAAATGTCTGAAGCAAAAGAGGTAGATCTTCTAAAGACCCAGAGCATGAAAGAGGAGATGAAGAGTATTAGTGATAAGGCTATGCATGACGAACCCTCTGAGGAGCTTCCTGGAGCTCAAACAGAGAAGAAAACTTTCACAGAAGAAACACAACAAGAATCAGTGGTGAAAGATGACCTCTGCTTGTCTCCTCACCACATCCAGGAGGAGACAAAAGACAAAGAATCTAAGGTCATTAGCCAAGAAGAAAAGATGGAGACAGAAAAGGATGATGCACATGTTGCTGAACTAAGCAAAGAACAGAAAATGGAGAAAGAACAGGAAAAAGACTACACGTATGAGACTGAAGACATTAAGGATGACAAAATAAAACCAGCTGAGGATGAAAAGATAATTAAAGAAAAGGATGTGGCTCCAACAGATTCCACTGATTATACTGATGGAGACCACACCAAAGAGGAGAAATGGGAGAAAGAGGAAGTACAGGAGAAAGACCAGGACAAAGGCATTAAACAGTCTACCCAACCATTATCAGGAGAGGCAGTGTTGGCATCCAAGTCAGAATACAAACCTGCATTTGTGGTTCAGTCATCAGATGAAGACAGAGAAGATGACGAAGAGGAAGACATTTGTATGGGAGGAGCAGGTTCCAGACCTCTGTCAGTGGAGTCGAAAACATCTGACCATGACTCTTCCTCTGTGTGTTTGTCTTCAAGCCAAACTCTGCAGACAACTGACCAAAGTAAACCACCTACATCTCAGCTGCCCACAGTAATCATACCTACTCTTACAATGCAGGAGCCCTCTCTGGATGAAGATATCAAGGAATCTGGAAAAGAAGAATCTAGACTTTCACCTGAAGCAGAAAAAGATGCTGTGAAAACAGAAGCCACACCTGCTCCACTTACCAAGCCAGAGTCGTCTTTTGACAGTGTCACATCAAAGGAAGAAGAAACAATTTGTGGTACCATAGCTGCCAAAACAGAACCAAAATCAAAACCGACAGAGAAAAAGCCTTTGTTGTCAACGTTATCAAGCACTGACAGCCAACCACGAAGTTCCACACTTTCAAGCACCGAAAGCCAGTCCAGTGTGGAGGAAACGCTGCAACAAGAAAAAGAAATCCCGTCTCACATGAACTCAGGAATAGGAGCTACAGAGGAGACAAAGCTCGATGGGAAACCGGCAAAGGAAGCAGAGAGGGAGACAGAAGGAGAAAGAGAGATGGCTTCTCCAGAATTATCACAACCTTGTTCATACTTTATGTTAGATAAACAATCTGTAGATGCTACCCACACCACTGGCTCTGCAAAAATAGAAACAGATGAAAAAATGAGTTCAAGTAGAGAGGTCATCAGTGGAAACCTAAGAAGTGAGGCACAAACCTTTGGTGCATCCAAGTATGATCCAGACGAAAAGCCAGTTCCAAAAGACCATGATCTGGACTTAAGAGAAGAGGGTGAGGCTTCACATGGTTTTGATAATGCTTCTGACATCTGCATTGATGATAACCGAAGGACAAGCCAAACCGAGACTGGAGGAGCCATGTTCCTCCTGGACGATCAGTACAAAGAGGAGCCTCTGTCCTTCAGTCGAGTCGACTACAGCCCAGTTTCCCTCACAGAGAGTGAAAAGAGCAGCCACCACAGTCGAAGTGAGTCCCCTAAAGATGAAGTCAGAGAAAAGGGCCAAGAGGAGGAGAGTGAAAGAGAAGAAAGAGCAGATGCACCATCCATTGACAACAGCTATTCATCCACAAATATACAAGATAATAAAATGACCCAAGCTGCAGAGTCCTATTATTTTAGCCCCAAAGAAGATAAACCTGAGAAATCTGAGAAAGAGAAAGAAGACACGAGGGAAGAAGCTGCTGCAAGTTCTCAGATTCAGCCAACAGGAGGAGATGACATAATTTCTACCACTGCTGTTCAGTCAGCAGCTGTCTCATTAAGACAAGAAACAACCTCTCCCTCACAGAGCCACCCAGATCTCAGTGCCTCAGCTTCTAGTGAAACATTTGGGGAAATCATGAAAAAAGAGAAAGAAAAATTTAGCGAGTCACTCAAAGACAAAACGGAAACCTCTGAACATTCAAGAGAGGGATCTCCATCTGGTCGGCACTCACCTGCAGAAAAGGACATTTTACCTCAACAGGCTAGGCAAGAAACACCATCTGACTCAAGGTCTGGAGCTTCAGCCACATCAGTTAGACATGAAATAGACAATAATGTTTTGGCATCTGATAATAATCAAATTAGCAGCTCCGCTTCTTGTAAATCTTTAGGTTTTCCAGAGGGAAAAGAGAGCATAATAGATAAACGGCTACTGGTAGAGGGGGAGGATTTCAGTGTTGATGATGATGAAGATGAGGAGGAGGAGGAGGAGGAAGAAGAAGAGGAAGAGTCAAGTGATGTGGATGTGGAAAAGGGTGCCAGAGAACAGTCTGAAAAAGAAATGTGCAGACGTAGTTCTGATGATAATGCTATGGTGGCAGAAACAGAGGACTCAAATAAAATGTCTCAACTGTCTGCGTCAGGTTTCCTCAAAGAGCAGCCAGCTTGTAAATCAACTCCTGATGATGGCTCAGCTTTTCAAGTTACGGACACAGACAAGGAGGATGTAGGTGGAAAACCGGGGGATGCACTTAGTGACACAATGGCATCAAAACCTCTTGAGACACCGAGTCAAGATGTAGGCAGAACAATTCAAAAAGATGAAAGCAGTTTTGCAACATCAGATTCCTCAAAACATCTTGACAAAGTGGAGGCAGCTAAAGAAGACAAAACAGATTTTTCCCCTGAACCCATTACAAAGACAAGGTTGCCAGTGACAGAAGATGTTGCTTCATCTGATTTAGTAAAGTCAGAAAAGAAAGATGACGACAAAGTATCGCTTTCATCCGAGTCTAAATTTGAGACTAAGGAAACTTGCCAGCCAACATCTACGAGCAGCTTGACAGCCACTTCTTTGCCAGCTGATTATTCTGACTTTACGTCCAAGCCTACATCTAGCCCAGTGCCTCCTCTAACTGAGAGCTATGTCGATATTGGACTGAGCAGATCTGGAGATCATTCTGAGCATTTTTCTGGTGAAGGTAGTCAAGCTGGGTTAAAGATAGAAAAGACAGAAACCTGCACAGCCTCAGATGCTTCCAGGTTGTCCAGGTCAACTGATGATCAATACTGCAGCCAAAGACCCATACAAGAAGAAGGTTTGAGTGAGAGGCGGACCCCAGATATCACAACAGAACATAGGGGAACTACCTCAACAGGTACCACATACACCACCTTAACATACTCTTCTACAGCGTACTCCTCTACATCATACAGTTGGTCATCTTCTGCCTCAGTGTCTGCTCTTGGACAGCACTTTGGAGACGAAGCTGAAACCTTTACATTACCAACCACTGAAGTACCTTTAGCCAAAGAGGAGGTTTCGTTCACAGGAGCATCCACAAGCTCCTCCTGCTTTGGAGGTTTTCAGAGAGATGAGTACATGGAGGTGGTGTCAAAACCTGCAGCAGAAGTGTCCAAACTGTCATCTCCGGATTTATCCCCTGTTGCCAAGCAGTCTGACGATCAAGAGCAAAAAGCAGATACAAAACTGAGTGCTGAGATTACAACTTCCTCCCCAGCACCTTCTCTAACAAGTACAAAACCAGTAAAGGCGTCAGAAAGTTCATTTATATCAGAAGCTCGCTTTGATGTGTCTCCTCTCCAAAGGGCTGACTCCTCTGACCGGGGGTCCCATGACAAGGAGGCTGAAACACTTGAAATGGAGGACAGCACTCTACCATGTCGTATTGAATGTCAAAAAATCCAAGTGGCTGACCAAAAAGAGACTTTTTCATCAGTAACTGAGTCATATTCGGTGGAGAGTACTATTCAGTCCATAGAAAAACAGACAGTCACCGTCACTTCTACCACTATTGTGTCTAAAACAGACGGGGTCACAGAAACAGCTCAGCATACAGTCTCAGTCACTCCTCTCAGTGGCAGTGAAGCTACCAAAACTTCATGTGCCATAACAGACTTGCACAAAACTGAGGAGTTTAAGGAGAAAACACAGCAGATACATGAGGAGAAAACTGACAGAGCTGCTGAGTCTTTGAGAGAAGATGCCAGTGTGGCAGAGAAAGAAACAAGTGGGAAAGATGAAAAAACCGAGACAACAAAAGACATGGGAGCCAAACAGAAAACAGAGGATAGGAAACTGAGTGAAAAGACTAGTGAAGACACCACAGTAGAGAAAAAAGCAACAGCTGATTCCAAGCTGAGTGAAAAAGGAGAGGTCAGTAAGCAAGAGACAGACAAAGTGGAGGAGAAAAGGTTTTTAGAAAAGACATCAGAAAGATTAGAGTTAAGAAGAAAGAGCAGTTTATCTGACTGGGAACTTCTACAGAGGCCTGATGACTATCCAAGTACCCCTCCTGGTTATGGTGATGATTATGATGAGGAAGAAGGAAAATGGATGACCAGTTCTCAAGGTATGTCTATGTCCTCCTCAAAAGATACTTACTACACAGAATCATCGAGCAAAGAAGCTGTAAAGACTGATCGCCCCACTGACTTAAACACCGGAGCAACATCTGGTGCCTCCCCTCAAGGCTACTCATCCTGCGAGTATAAACATCGCAAAGGAGAACTTTCGCCATCCTTCATCAACCCCAGTCCTCATCAGTTCTCCAGTGAAGAAGGTGAGGGTGGCGGCAGTGATCACTCCCAGGACGGGGACGAGGACGATCAGGAGCAACACTCTGTGAAAAGGAGGTCACACAAGCAAAGGCGCCATTACACTCAGAGTCACCATGGAGACACTGGACATGGACCACACCAGCTGCCTGGTGCAATGTCATCCGGTTTGGCCGTCACACTAGCTGGAGAGGAAACTCCTCCAACATCAGTAAGTGAGTCAATACCTTCACAGTCAGACTCTGATGTCCCTCCAGAAACTGAAGAGTGTCCATCCATAACTGCAGAGGGAAATCTGGACTCTGACGAGGATGCTGAGCATCTGCCAGTAGACAAATTATCTGCCTCTGGAGTAGGGGTGGGTCACCATCCATCATCGCCACGGTCATCTCAGAAAACCCATGATCCCTTTCCCACCCCAGTAAAGGACCCTCTGCCTCATCATCCCCATCCGGACGTCTGCATGGTCGACCCAGAGGCTCTTCTCAATGATCACAGCAGCACAGAGAAACTTCTCAAGAAAAAGGGCCTCAGAAAGGGCAAACCCAAATCAGCCTCTCCTGCTCGTAAGGGGGAAGTCAGGAAGAGGTCTTCCACCCCAGTGAAGCAGACCAAGGACTCCGCCTCACCCCGATCAGCCTCCCTCAGGAGGAAGGACACAGAGAGAGCCTCCAGGCTGATCAAAATGTCTGAGAGCCAAGGCTCAAGGAGTGAGCTCCTCAACCCGGGAAAAGGGCTGGTCAATGGCATCAAGACCAGTTCAGGTGAGTTAACTTCCTCACTTTCTGTCGCACAACAAAACATAAATAAACCTAAAAAATAAATTAAGAACTGGTTTAAACTGACATTATATTAAATAACATGAAAGTGCAAAAAAATTGCCAAAAATGGAAGATCGGATTGGTAATATTTATCCCTTCTTGTTAAACAATTTTAAAAAGATAACTTTTTGTACAAAACAAAGATTTGTCTCCATTCACCTGAAACCCGAGAGTTAAATGTGCAATTTCTCTTAAATTTGTGACTCCGTAACTTGGTTAAAAAGTAATTTCGGTCAAAATGGTACCTTGTCTCACATAGACAGACATTTTCTTTACAGTGTTTTGAATTACAGGTTGTAATTGTGTGTTCTAAGAGGTAAAAAAAAACATTCTGGTTGTCTTGTGCTAATTTTAAGCCAGTTTCAGTTATCTTGGCTGTTGCCTAAGTCATTGATTCTGAAAAGTTTTTTCCCTCGAAAGTGGGGCGCTTCATGAAAGGATTAAGAACCAATGTTCTAGAGGAAGTGATGGACAAAAATGCAAGAACATCAACATTAATCTTCTCAATCTTCATCAGAACATATTGATTTTCATCCTGTAGGCTATGAGAGGGAGTGAAGAAGACCATATATGTCAACAGACCAACATGAAACAGAGGAGGAGGTCTTAGGTTTCAACTGTTCAACATAACCAGTACACTTTTTACACCAATTTGCTCCTTGATGCATGTGTCAAAATCATCTCTGTGTGGACCAGGCCAACAAAGACCCTATCAACCCCCAGTTTAAATTGAGAAAGCTCCTTAGATAAAAAGCAAAACATCTTCCTAAAACAAAGAAAGAAGTCCACTTGTCTCTAAAAGGAAAAAAACCCCTCTTATGATTCACAAAAGTCACGTCCTGGATGACTGAGAATCCACACCAACACATGATGTACGCTGCAGCTGGTGAGGAGTTGTTGACTGCAGCAAAGAGAATACTGCAATTTGTAACAACATAGGAAACACAAAAGAGGAAAATAAAAAAAAAGCTTGAAAAGAGCAGGCAGTAGTCAGCATCCGGTGAGTCATTCTAATAAGAGCCTTATACAACTGTGAAAAGCTGAGAGGATTCATTGGTCATGTCGTCCTCTGAGAAAGAACTTTCGGTGATGGAAGAGGCGATCTTAGACAGTAATTACACTTGAATATATTCAGGATTTGAATATTAATACATTGTGCAATTGTCAGTACGTAACAAGGCTTTGAGTGATGCTCAGAACAAGACGAAACAGTAAAATCATTGCTTCTCACTCATTCAATTTCTGTACTTAGTTAATCCTGCTCATGGCTTGGGGGCAGTTGGTGCCTGTCTTATCAACCGGTGAGAGACAAAGTATAGATACACACAAAACAAACCACAATGCACGCACACACTTACAGCTAAGGTCAGATTACGATCTCCAGTTACCCTAACAACCGGAGTATCCAGAGAAAGCCAACACACGTTCAAGAGGAGAATGTGCAAAGTTCACAGAAAGGTAGTCAAGAATCAACCCTGAGACCTTCTTGCTTTGAAATGACAGTACTGGCCTCTGTTCCACCGTGCAGACCAGAAAATTGTTTTTCTTTTTTTCAATATGATAAAGGATAAAGGTTAATGAACTGAAAACTGAACTACAAATCTTTGTGTTCAAGGAACTACACAGATCCCTTTCAGTCATATTTTCCTGTAAATTTGAGGTTGGGTTTATTGCCTTGTTGGTATACGTCTAAAAAAAAAAGATAAATGGGATTAATATGAGGCATTGATGTCATCAGTTTAATTTATTTTGAATGTTTCACATCTACTTGCAAACATCACAAGTCCGGTTGACAGAAGTTAACATGTTTGTGGTCAGTGGAAATTGTGCAATTAGCTGAAATAAAACATTTAACCTTTAAAGAAAGCAGGAGAGAAGAATGTAAACTAAATGTATTTATTTAGTTGTTTAAAAGGAGCTTCTCAAGTTGTTATGGATGAATTTTTTTTTTTTTTTGGGAGTACATTATTTTATCACACTAAGGCTTGTTTGAATTCTTTTTCACTTTCAGGAAACAACTCTCAGAAAACTAGTACAGCCGTCCCCCCAGGACCCCCGGTGTATGTGGACCTGGCCTATGTGCCCAACCACTGCAGTGCAAAGAACGTGGACCAGGAGTTCTTCAAACGAGTGCGGGCTGCATACTACGTAGTGAGCGGGAATGACCCGGGCAGCGGAGAGCCCAGCCGTGGCGTCCTGGATGCTCTGCTGGAGGGCAAAGCTCAGTGGGGCTCCAATTTACAGGTATCATTACAGCCTCTATATGTCCCTCTGTTGCTCATTCTCTACTTCCATGTGAGAAAAGTACCCAACAGTTTTTTTTGTCCCCAAAACATACAGTTTATTTGTGATATTCTCATGGTGAGATG
This sequence comes from Kryptolebias marmoratus, assembly GCF_001649575.2. Lineage (NCBI taxonomy): Eukaryota > Metazoa > Chordata > Actinopteri > Cyprinodontiformes > Rivulidae > Kryptolebias > Kryptolebias marmoratus. The sequence goes on along the minus strand of NC_051440.1, from coordinate 5,700,584 downwards.
GAGGCAACCTTTTAATGTCAATAATTCTAGGAGGCTGTGTAAACAGAATGTAGTGATTTGCAAATTTTAATGAAACATATTTTATTTACAATGGAACATAGTAAGCAAATGAAATATTAAACCTAAAAAATTGTACCATTTTCTTGTAAAAATAAATAAATAAAAAATAAGGTAATTTTGAATTTAATGATAGCAACACATCTCAAAAAAGGTGTTACAGGCTCATGTTTTCCTCTGTGAAGCACCCCCTTTTCATTTATCAGTCTGTAAACATCAGGACCTGAGGAGAGCAGCTGCTGGAGGTTTTAGAGGGAATGTTGTCCCATTCTGGTCTGATGGAGGATTCCAGTTGTTCAGCAGCCCTTCGTCTTCTTTGACAGATTTATTTGTTTCGTGATGCATCAAATGTATTCAGCTGGTGGGAGGTCTGGACTGCAGGCAGGTCAGTTCAGCTCCTGGACTCTTCTTCTATGAAGCCCTGCTGCTGGAATGGATGCAGCATGAAGTTCAGCATCGTCTTGCTGAAATATGCAAGGTCTTCTCTGAAAAAGATGCCATCATCTTGGGGGCATTTGTTGTTCTAAAACCTGCACTGATGGTGTCTTTCCAAATATGTTAGCTGTCCATGCTTTAGGCACTAATGCACCCCCATACCATCAGAGAGGCAGGTTTTTAAACTGTGCGCTGATAACAGGCTATGCTCCCTCTCCTCTTTAGTATGGAAGATGTGGCATCTGTGTTCTCCAAAAAGAATTTAAAATTTCGATTGGTCTGACAACAAAACAGTTTTCCTCTTTGCCTCAGTCCATTTTAAAAGAGCATTAGCTCAGAGAAGATGACAGAGTTTCAGGATGGTGTTCACATATAGTTTATTTTTGTATGACAGAGCTTTAAGCAGCATCTGTGGATGGCACGGTGAACTGTGTTTATAGACAATGATCTGTAGAAGTGTTCCTGAGTCCATGCAGAGATGTCCAGAACAGAATCAGACCTGGTTTTAATGCAGACCAGCCTGAGGACCCCAAGATCACAGACATCCAGTATTAAACTTAATCCTTGTCATGTGCGCACAGAGATTTCTCCAGAATTCTGAAATCATGAGATTGGAGATATGGATCCATGAGATTTGCAAATCATTGCATTCGGTTTTTATTTACATTTTACACAAAGTCCCAACTTCTTTCTAAATTAAGGTTGTATCTTGTGATAACATATTTTACTTTGGATCTTTCCCAGTGTTGTCTTTTACTTGATTCTCACCATCTTCCATCTCATTTGATCTCCCTGTGATTGCTATCAGGTGACAGTGATACCAACTCATGACACGGAGGTGACCCGGGAGTGGTACCAGCAGACCCACGAGAGGCAGCAGGACTTGAACATCATGGTTTTGGCCTCCAGCAGCACTGTCGTCATGCAAGACGAGTCTTTCCCTGCCTGCAAGATTGAGTTCTGAGCTTCACGGTCATCGCCGCCAACCTTTCATCGTTCCCCCCTCCTCGTCATCTGGAGGTGGAGCGAGAGCAAAACGCACTCACTGCTCCTTCAAAGCTTCTCACTATCATGGTACCAGTCTTAAAAGCATTTGCTGCAGCCCTCGATACTTTACGTTCGCTTAAATAAAAATAAAAATTCTGGGTTTATGCTTTGTGACAGTGGGGTTATCATGCAAACATTACCATACTCTTATGTTTGTTTTCAGCTGTAAGTTGTTGTCTGGCCCCGACACACGTTCTTATATGTGAACAAACAGAAACTGTGGCAAAATTTCAAAGCAAAAGCATAACAAACACAGATCGTAGCGATTGGAAATCCAATAAACCTAAATGGCCACATTGCATACGAACAAAGCTGTTCAAATATCAATTTTTGCTGAACGTCTTTTCCAAAATGAGTTTCAAATTGATTGTAGATCTGGTATTAGTTTAGACCACATATGTACCGTTTTTATATATATAATTTAAAAAAAAACCTGCTTTCTTTGCCACCAATACACAACTGAATACTTTCTCTGCAGTAATGTTTAGATGAGCTTGATAATGACATAAAATGATGTTTCGTGACAAAAATGCTCCTTGTGGTAAAGTTTTAGAAGCTGCTCAGAGTTGCCCCTCTCATTGCTCTTTTACTTTCTTGGCTTTCACAGCTTATCCGGTGCATGATGCTTGCGTTGTAGCTCAGACTCTTACAGAGAGCTGCATAGGGTTAAACCTCTCCTTAATCAGCCCTCAGATGTGGAATGCAGTAAAATATTGGTAGAGTACTACACTGTGTGGCTGTCTGTGCTCAAGTGAATTCAGTAGGCGTCAGGCAAAGGAACAAAGCTTCTACTCAGATCAAATCCTCGCTGAGGATCTTCTTTTAAGTCTTCATTATGGTCCTTGTTGATTATATGTTCGCCAGCTTAGAATAAATGTTTGATGACAACACGGAAGGCCCGTTCAATAAGTGAAATATTTTGTGGTGACGCAGCAAATAGCAACCCTGGAGCCAAAGTGGTGTTTTTGATCATGCAACATTAATTTGTGCTTAGCGACGTTTTGCCTTCTCTGTCAACATCGCAAAGTGATGGAGAGAACAAGCAGCGACCTGTGACAAATGTAGCAAATGAAGCTCGTCTGCGTGACCCTTCACGGGCATTGATACGCCAGCGAAAACGGCAATAGTTATTTTTAATGTAAGGGGTTAAAAAAAGAACAAAAAAACAACGTGTGAAGTGTGTTACAGGAGGCTGCTCTTACTGTACGTGCCTTTAGTGATTCTGGAGAAAAGGGGACACTTAAGAGACAAACCGGGACAAATAAAACACAACACACAACTTTAACACAGACGACTATTCAGTTCGTACACAAGGATTCACAGAGGAACAGTTGCCTCTGGATATGTAGGCTTTGGAAATAAGTTTGGAGCCGCAGAATCCAATCAAACAGTAATTTTATATCCCCAAAACACCACGTTCCAACCAACGTGAAAGTCTTCAAGCAGATAATTGCACCAAATATGAATGCACTTTTCTAGGCACAGGCGAGGAGAGTTTAACTGCTGGGTTTTGTTCGAAGTTCAGGTACAGACGTCAGTGTGACAGAAGTGAATTTACTTTGTAGGAATAGAAAATATGCAAGATGTTCCTCCAAATGGAGCGGCAAGAACTGAAATCTTAAGCGACCGTGCGACAGTAATATCTGAGAAACATTTATAGACTGAGCGTGAATGTTTTTATAGCGGTTTTACAGGATGCTGTTCAGAAGCAGGTTTGTGTGTGTGTGTGTGTGTGAGCATACGATACACACCGTCACTGTTTGATGATGGTTCGGATGGTTTGTTTCTGCGGGTTGGAACGATGCAGGGTTTTTTTGTTTTTTGTTTTTTTTGTGCTCGTTCACAACCAGACTTGGAAACAGCTCATATCGTAGCTTTAGGATTTCATCAGTCTCTGTTCCCTCGTTTCTGAATTTATATGCAAGCTTTGGTGCACTACGGTTACTTTGCAATTCTGATTTAATTTTCACCAAACTCTGTGGTGTGAGGCATTTTTGAAAAGCTCAGTTTGGATTATTTTTTTAAATTCTGCTTGTTTTAATATGACACACTTTTCTGCCAAGATTGAGGCTTTCATTTTATGATTTTTTTTATTTTATTTTGAAGACTGATTTCAAGCTGAGACCAAGTTGAGCTAGGCAAGGCAGGAAGAACCCTTCGAATAGAATAGAATAGAATAGAATAGAATAGAATAGAATAGAATAGAATAGAAAAGAATAGAATATACTTCATGGTTCCCAGAGAGAAGTTTGTTTTAGATTGTACAATCCCCAGTCAGTAACTATCTATAGTAACTACTATAATAAATGCATCCATTTAGGACTTTGTTATCAAAACACTGTTATTAAAATGAATTATTTAAAGATACATAGACATGTATATTAGATAAAACCTACAATAAAATAAATAAATGCACAGTTGATAACATATTGATTAGTTGATAGTATGTTGGTATGTTGGGGGCTAAAAACACTGAAGATCTTCTGCTTACACGGCCTAATTTATCTCCGTGATGCTCAAAAACACAGAAAAATGACAAATGTAGTTGCTTTATGCCAGTCAGATATCAGTGCCAGTTTCTTTAATTGTAAAACCTGCTCATAACATATCTTCCAAAGCCCCTCTGCCCTCTTTCTGCCAACTCTTAGTTTGTAATTAAAAACTGGCTGGTGGAAAAAAAACAAAAAAACATTTCTTCTTGCTAGGACTGCACAGTATCAGGGAACGATGCAGTTGCGATGATATTCTTGCAAATTGTGATCATATCAGCTGCGATAAATCAGCATTTTCCCCCACTCTTCTCTGTCTGTTCTGTCATTGCAATGCTAACGAGATTCTCCAGGTTTGAGCATCTATCACTGAAATCAGCCGTGGGACATTTAAGTCAGCAGGGGTCCATCTGATTAACAGATATGTTGCTGGGATGCAGTTCGCCTTTGCAATCCTTTTCAGCACTGTTACTGCGCACATCGATGTTGTGATTACGGGAGATCTTCCAAATACTGTGCGGCCCTACTGTTAATTAACCCATTTTCTTCATATCTTAGTTCATAATGATCTGCTTGTGTCATTTCAGATTTCTTTTTATCTCACTAACGAAGAATCTCAGAGTTTGATACAGCTCATATGCACAAATAATCTTAGAAAGCTTTGAAGCTAAATAATGAAGGGCACAGTGAAGGTTTAAACTGATTCCCCTGAAAGCAGTTTATGTTTGAACGTCTGTGTGTCAGTTTGAAGTCTTCAGCGCCTGCGGATGTTTTATTTAATGCGTGCGTCAGATTTTGTGGGTGGTCAGAAGTGTTGTCATGATTTGTTTCAATATTGTTTCTTATTTGTTGTTGTTTTGTTTAGTTGGCTGATTCCAAATAGAAAGCCTTGAGCTTACCGAGGCTGTGAGAGGATGCTGTGAATCACTAAAAACTCGACTGTGTAACTTTGCGGTAGTTGAACGCTCTGTACAGGAGATCTATTTTTCTGAATGTAGAGTTGGTACGACCACATGAATGCTGCTGGATCAAAAACGAGAACAACAAAAACAAAACAAAACAAAAAAATATATCACACCAACTTAGACAAACAAGAGAAAAGAAAGGCGATCGGACGATTTTTTTCTCGATTGTTCTGCAACGAGAAAACATCGGATTTCTCGTGTCTTATAATTACAGGATGCAAGTTTCAATCCCACCACAAACATATTAACTGCAAGACAAAACTGAAACTCACTGAAGCTGCAACTTTTCCTGAAAATGACTTGAAACACATGCAGACTCAGAAAGCATGACCAGGATTTACCCAGCGCCACACGTACGCCTACAGTACATGCTGAACACAGGTTTTTACATATCGCTCCGAAGAGAGCCGACAAATTAAACTACCCCTCCGTGAAACCCGCTTACTTTAGCTGAGTTTAGTGGAGGCTGTACGAAACCACACACAATACTGACAAGCTACAGAACGAACAAAAAGTGCATCTTTCAGTTCCGCTCATCTCCATAGCTGCATTAGAGGTGAGGATATCATTGGGTCACAATCAGCATATGGCGCCATCTGTCCATCTAATCTTTCTGCATGTGATTTATTTAGTTATAATCTTGAATGTAACAGTTTAACATGAAAATAATAATAATAATTAAAAAAAATACAGTGCTATTTTAAAGAGGTATATTTGAGAAATGCTTATTGTCTTAACTGGTACTGACATGAACTACAGTAATATAATATTGGGCTGTGCTTTTATTGTTTGCCCTATAATATGTTGTTAAGAAGATGCTGTCTTGGCAGTTTTGTTTGACTCTCTCTCTCTCTTTCTCTCCTTGTTTTTTTTTGCATTGTATTAATCTTGATTATGTTTTCTTCCTCTGCGCAATATACAATATTTGTCTGTCTCTTTAACTCTAACTGGTAACTAGAACTACTGCAAATTCATTGTAAAAGGGAAACAGCCTGGTGATCATCAATTAAACTACATTGACATCTAAACGTGTGATTGCCTGTTTTGTAGTTTTGTAGGTCGGTGAATATGGATTTAGAGTTCTCATGATGAGGGTTTACGATCAAAAGCAATTTCAGTAAACACGTTAAAGGAAATCATCTTGAAGACTTGAACCAAAGAAAGACTGGGGCAATTTTTCACTCAGTGCTTCTCAGACCAGTGAGCAGCAGGCAAATTTATCCATATTTAACTTTAACTAACCAGCCAGGAGTGGGTTTTTACTTTAGAAAGTATCTCATTGAGCTGCAACCACTGAGGACAAATATAAAAAGAGTTTCCCAAAAGTCCAAACATTCGTTTTTTGGTTCTCACTCACTCACGCTCTCATACTGCTGAAATTTTTAACATTTCTAAACATTTGAAATAAAAAAAATATTTCAAAATAGTCAGAATCATATGGAATCTGTTCATTCCCCTTTTCAATGTGGTTTCTGTAATTGTAAAACGCTAGAGCTGTGTTTTTTGTCAACATGTATGCAAACAAAGGTGTTCTGAGTTAGCAGTCTCACCATTAACTTGTCTTCTGTGCTCAGATCTTTGATGTATTTAAGTGCTACTTCTTAGACATTAACACCAGGGGTGTTTACACACATTAATAAATGTAGTTTGTGTGTAGGCAAAGATATGATGCCAAAGAAATATTTAATACTAACCAGTAAATTGGTGATCTGCAAACTTACGTAGACCAAACACTTTCAAATTATCTAAGGTTTCATGTGGGGCTAATGTGAATACATTTGTGCAGAAGCTGAATTGTCTCAATCCCTAACTCTTTTTCCATCTTTTTTGATCAGATTGTTTTTACAAATCTTATCTTGATTCTGACCTGTCCTACATATGGAGGTCATAATGTTGGCATTTAAAAAAAAAACAGGATTTGTTCCAAACAAAAAACAAAACACCACAGTAATTTTGCTCATGGGATACATTATGTTGACTTTCCCTGACTGTTGCTGGTCTTTGAGTGCTCACAAAATTGGCAGACCAGTTTAGCCCTTAATTTTAGATTTTTCGTAAAAAAAAAAAGAAAAAAGGGTTGTAAACAATTTTCCATATTTTTTTTGTTTTTATTTTGACCTTGAAAATACTAAAATTAAAGTCAAATTGTACACACTAAGACTGCACAGGGACCCAGAATAAGAAACTGTGAAAATGCTAATCTACTTACATATCCTCCTGACGATTAGTAATTCAAATTTGTCCTCTGTGGAGGACATTTGTAAACCTGAATGTCGCCCACCCACTGCATGTAACTGAATTAACTTTTTAATGATTGCAAATGTGAAAGGGTGGGGCTGATTACCTTACAAACATTAGGAAAAGTAAATATATATATAATTATTTTTCCTGGTAGTCAGAAGGATAATACTTAAACTGGACACTAAGTTCAGTTAATTTAAAAGTTTGCAGATCTTAAACGTATTTGAATTCAGTTATTAACCCCTTTTGTTCTACACTTAGTAAATCACAAGGACAAATGAACTGAAAGGAATTCTGTAAGACAGACGGGACACATAAAGACACTGAATACAGGAACAAGGTTTTAAAAAGATTCATTACAGTGAGTTAATGTACTGTAGCTGAAAGTTCGGCTCTTTATTGGACTCGGCCATAGAAACTCTGAGAAAGACAACAGAACAGCGTGAGGGAAACGTTTCTTTGAGCGATTAAATGAAACAAAACTGAGTGGTTCTGCCCGTGAGTGGTTCTTGTTGCAGATTCTCCTCCAAGATAATGGAGGAGGGGAGTCTCAGGGTTTCCTGGAAAGTGGGTCAGCTCTCAGGGAATACTGGAGAAGTGAGGTTAAGGCAGGAGGATCTCCTCCAGTGAAGACCCACTTGCTCTCAGAGGAGATCACTTTGTTCGAGGACCGACTGAGAGAGAAAAGGGACCGGGGAATCCTCAGTCAGTGTGAAGAGAAAAACAAAAGCGAGTAGAGAGCAGATGGGCTTACCTTGGCAGGACCTGTTGGAGGGACAGGAAGGAAGGTCGGGTTAGTTTCCTTTTGTTTTGTTTTGAGGTGAACGCGGAGAACAACAAGCTCGGATCTCTCCAGAGATAGCCTGAAGTCAGGAGGACATTGGGCCCTAGATCAGCCAGGAAAGATGACTGGTGGAACCCCTAGTTAGCTAATATTAATTCTTCTCCTGTAAGGCTGAGTTAACTGGAGACAAGGTAGATGGTATAATGATAAACCAGGAAATCCAGGTAATATCTGTAATCAAAAAAACACAATCCAGTGTTCATCAGGCACAAAAGAGCAGAATCAAACTTACAGAGACAATGAGGGTCAGGCAGAGGCAGAAACCAGGAACAGACAAACAGGTCAAATAACTAGAAACACAGGAGCTGGAACGCTGGAAACAGAGTGACTTCAGACGAGCAGGGAGCAGCAGAGAATAAATGCAGAGTGCCACAGGTAAGGAAAAGGAAGTAATAACTGGAGCCAGAACTGCAGTGAGCAGGGGGGATTGGACCAACTCTGATCAGGCAGAATTCAAACCTTTACATTAACATTTCAAACTAGATAACTACTCATAAAATTATTAATATACCACTGTATGCCAAACCATCTGTGGTCATTGGAACTATGAGGGCCTTAAGGTACAGTTTACTGAGGATTTCACAAGTGAGGAAAAGGATTTTAATTGAGTTTTTCACACTTCTAAAAAAGACTAAAAGCAAATTTCATAAATTCCAAGCCTGCATAGAGACCCTGCTCAGAGAAGATGGAGCATTTCAACATGGGTTCCAAAACCAAGCTGATGAGTCTAAGCCTAAACCTCGAGCTCTGTTCCTTTCAGCCGGTGATAAATGGTTCCAAATATATTTTATCCCCTTGTGAGCGAATCGGACCTTCTCGTTTCTTTTTGCTTTTCTGTGCGTGCCCACATGAAGCCAACCCGGAGCTGAAGAGAGTGGCACTGTGTTCAGTCAGGTTGGCAGTCCTTTTAACCTTGGATGATACATTATTATATGCTGTTTGGGTCTCTAGTGGCCAGACTTTACAGATTGCTGCTCCGTTGCTCTTCCTGCCACATTGCCGAGCAAATCCACTCTCCTTCGTTCTCAGCTCACCTCCTTGGTTACCTTGACAACGCAGTTTGGAGGATGGTTAGAGGGGTGGACGGGGAGTGGGGGGGGCTCAGGATGACGTGTGAGTGCAGGGGTGGCACTGAAGGTCTAACTGGACACCCTTGCTGGCAAATGGGAGTAATTGTCTCATCAGCACGACTAGCAGCTTCTCCTCTTTCGTGCTTTGGCTTCCACTTAACTCGAACCACCAAATAGAAGAACTGAAGCATTTAGGACTAATTTCCTCTCAATTGAAAATAACATTTTTTAAGATCTAATGAGAAAACTGAGATAAAACCTGAGAGGGAGGTTTAACCAGAGAGAAGATAGAAATTTGGAGGATTAATACATTTGTCCTTTGTTTAAAAGGTTTTAATCTTATAGCAAGGTAAAATCCTGCAAGCAGACTGCTGAAGTAAGACAGTGGACGTGGCTCTGAAGTAGTAAATTTGTTCAAACCCACGGTCAGACAATCCTGAGACGATGCTAATGTTAATGAAATATTGTGTGTATTTCTTTTGTGAATCTATTTTTCTAGCTTCATCTTAAGCCCTCAGTGTTTGTTGAGTTCTGGTCTGATGATGTTCACTCACTGGGACAGATTTGATGCCTGCCAGAACTCGACTGCAAGAGATCAACAGGAAGAAATCAGAGAACATGAGATTAAAAAAAACATCAACAAGCCACATGTTTGAGAGACGGAATATCAAGCATGAAGGACCAAACTGAGTTCCTGTCCACTTTACTCTGGATATGTTTACAATAGGAGATTTTTTTGTGTTGCGTTTCCACCTTCCTCTTACACACAAACTGAAGTTTTGGTGAGAAATACCAACTATACCTTTGTGCCCAAGAAACTAAAACAACAATAAAGCTGCCCCCAGTTTTTGTGAGTTTGTTTTCCTTTGTCCTGATCCTGTTACCTTTGATTGTGTGCTTAAAGGGTTAACAACTAAGAGAAATTTGCAAATAGTATTTAAAAAAAAAAGAAGCTACAATTGTTTTAGAAATATCTTGAATCATGCAAATGATGTTATTTTCTGTAAATTGATATGGGGATGTTCCCACTACTAAGTGGCATGGGTATTTTAGTGTTTGTTATATGTAGCCAGAGAAAAAATTTAAATTATATTAAAAAACAAACAAACATTTATTTGAAAAAATAAAAAAAGTATTAATTACAAATTAACATGCACGGCCAAAGATGCAGTTTTGCAAGCTGTGAACATAAGAATAGGCCACCATTTTCAAAAACGTGCTGCAGAAACATTTCCGTCACACACTCAGAATTTAGTAAGACTGCAAAGGAAATTTTGCATTTTTTTCTTCAGTGTTTTTCTGCAAATTTGAGTCTACAATTAGCCTCCCAACAGATGCAGCCCAGTGAGATATCATCTTTAGCCCTAAAACTCCAGCAGCTGTAGCGAGGATCTAAATGTGTGTTAAACTGGGGGGTAAAAAACAACAACTGCAACAGCCAAACTGGATTGTTTTGTTTGCAACTGTATTCTTCCTGTGTAAAACTGAAGATGTATTTCAAAAAATGCTGAAAACTAAATTTCTTCGACCACATTTCTCAGCCTCCTTGTGGTTCAGTTTTGTTACAAATGACTGTAAAAGATTTTAAGTATATTTTTGCTTCACAAGGACAAATCAGAAATTTCAAAGCCACTTTTCATGTGCTTATTGTCGTGTTGGTGTTAATCCTGAGGAACCTTTCCTGGAGCCAAATCTGTTTTTAATACCACCTCTTAAAATCACTTCTGCAGCCAAAAAGCCCTGATGGAAGCGTTGCTGGAGGGATTAACGTTTCATAACCCTTTTCACGACTACCTGCCAAGCTGTGGTCATCTTGTTGAGCTGCAAATGAAGGAGGCTGCGGGAGCCAGAAAAAGCTGAGTTTACTCAAACTGTGTGATTGTACGAGAGCTGAATGAACGAACCTTTGTCTCTTTCTGTGTTTATGTCAGACGAGATAAAGTATTAGAAAAAAGGCTTGCCATCCAGACAGGGTGACATCAGCTTTTGGCTGTCGGTGAGTTGGCTGGCTCCATCTCTCCAGTTACCTATCGTCACTTAGAAGAAGCCAATTACATCTGGGGGTGTCACCATGGCAACGCATGGGAGCAACAGGGGAAGGCATGAGTCATCACTACTGTTGAAAAAGACTTTAAAATGGAGAGGAGGAAGGTTGTGGGAGGGGAAGAGTAAACCGGGTGAGGTAAGGACACGGGGGATACTGCTGTTCTTCTGTTTTCTCTTTTCTGATAAAACTAGGATGAGAGAAAACAAAACCTACAGCTGAAATGAGGCCAGAAGAGAAAACCAGAACAGAGGAGGTTTCAAAGAGGGAAAACCAAAGGAGGTAGGAAGATAAGATAAAGGAGATTAAACAAGATAGGAAGACATGAAGGAAGGAAAGGAACAGAAGATGAAACAAAGAAGAGACAGAGAGCTCGATTCAACTAAAAACGTGCAGCGTCTGGTTTTTGTTCCAACCTTTGAACATAATCTGCTCCCACTATCTGCTCCTTCTTGTCGTATTAACAAAGCAAAAGCACTAATGGTATGCTGGTGCAAACTGTTGACATCTACTATAATACTAAACCAAATGTCCCCAACTTTGAAGAATTAAAGCCAGCAGGATCCGGTTTATGGGAGCTGCCATGTTGTCTTTTTGGAACCAGGGTCTGAGCAATGGGGATGCAGGAGGGGAAATAGTCCCGCACTACTTCCTTCTATGCATTCATTGTTTCACATGACTTTTTTTGAGGCATAAAAGAAGTAATTACAGCTAAATGAAAAAAAAAAAAAAAAATATATATATATATTTTTTTTTTTAAAGGGGTAACACCTGTTTGTTTACAAGGAGGGGTAGGACTTGAAACTTGTACTTGGACCATCATATGAGGACATTCTTCTTCTTCTGGCTTCAACTTTCAGGATCTCATGTGGTGTTCAGTGGTGCCGACACACCATCCAGTTTTGTGGGTGGGAATAATTCGTACATTTTATTGTGCCACATTGCAACTATCCTTGTTGTACAATCTAAATTTGAAGAGACAAAGAAATACAATTTCTGTCACAGTGAGCTCAATTTCTCAACGGATGAAATACATTTAGTCCTGTATCAAAGATTAAGGACTTTTCTGGATGGCATTCCTAAATCAATAAGTTGCATTTTGTTCTTTGTTACCTCAATCATTGCATCTTTCACTTGATTAATGTATTAATGTAGTTCTTCCTACCTCCTTTAGTTTTCCCTCTTTGAAACCTCCTCTGTTTCTCTGGAGGATGACAGATGTTATTTTCAGTTCATTTTGTTTTAGGTTTTCTTTGTTAACAAATAGATTTTACACAGTTTTTTCGTCAATTTATTTAGATGCAACCATTTCTGACATTCATCACTGGAAGAGAGGATGAGTTATACTTTTCCTGATACGTTTGTCTTCTCTTCATGAAGGCAACAGTGCAACAGATTGCTCCTCTTCCTCCGTTCCTTCTCCTGAGACAATTAACACCAGCTCTCAGGAGGCACTAAATATTAACAATAACCACGTGTCTCAAACACTGCTGGTCTTTGAGAATCAGCTGCTTTTTAAATTTACTTTAAAATATGGTGGATTTTCCCTCTAAATATGCATCAAACCTTATTTAAAATTTATTCAGACTGCATCAGAACAGAGAGAAAATTTAATTGGCAAGGTTTGAGGCACACATCTCCCTTTGTGAGGACTTTGTGTTTCTCCAAAAGTTGAGCAATCTTTTGGTGAATCAGGGCTCAAGTTTGTTAGGAGAGGCAAAGGTGAAAGAAAATGCAAAAAAATGACTGGAAACAAAAAAGAGAGAAAATAGGGAGAGGAGGTAAAAGAGACAAGCCAAAGGTGGACAAGGACAGAAAGAGGGACACAAGAAACAGGTGAGGAAAATGGTAAAATTAAGAAACTGGGGTGAAGTTATAAGACAGCAGAAGGTAGAAGAAATGGAGAGAAAAAAGACAGGAGGAACATTTACAGAAAAACAGAGCACTAAAACGATAAATGAAAAAATAAAAACAAGAAGTGTGTGCTGGAAGAGCAGTGAAACAGATTTGTTATGGAGCAATAAAGGCCAGTGGCAGGCGTTAACAGGTGGTTTAGTGTTTGAGAACATATAACAACACTTTCACTGTTTAATTGATGCTTTTTTTATTATTAACCCCCTTCCATCCCTCCAACATCAAAGCCCAACCTTAACCTGAAGACTCTGGCAGATTTTACCTGCTAAAACTCAACCCTGCTTTTCCAAAAGCAAACATTACTGGACACACGCACGCAAACATTTCTCTTTGGGTAGCAATACAGAGCGCATTAAATAACAACATAAATAAGACAGCTGTGCTGAAATGAAATCTAAAATGCTTTTCATGATGACAAAAATATTTCAATTTGCTCTACAGCAGACTTGAAGTTCTGGAGGTCAGTTCAATAATTAACTCACTCTGAAACAATCGGGGAAGTCTTATTTCTTTGGTGCTGCAGAGAATACTACCAAAGCTTATTTTTCACACCCATCCCTCACAAATAAGATAATTTGCTGCCTTTTTAATTCAGATTTCCTCTGAGCAGCTTTTGTGTAGCTGGTTGTTTCTGCACCCTGATCTCTTACTCTTTAATAATACAAAGACAAAATGCCAAACAAACATATGCCTGTCTAATGAATCAGTTCGATCTCAAGCAAATTCATCACTAAATGTCTTTTTATTTTAAAAAGTGAACTGACCCCCAGTTCAACAAAATGTTGATAAAAACCAATCTGGATCTATAGGTTACCTGAGTACATTTGATGAAAAGACTTATTTAAATAATTAAAAAAAAAAAAATCACAATTGTTGGCATGACAGCAGGAAGCGGCAACAATTAATCCTCCACAGAAAAACTGATGACGAGAGCCTTCTGCCTTCAGCCTCTTCAAATCAATCTGATGTGGAAACGCCAAAAATGAATCTCATGTCATTTCAAGGCACATTTAGAGACATTTTTTCTCTTAACAGCAGACGCACAAAGAGAGGAGTCAAGCTTGATCAGACTGTTTCAGTCCCACAGAGGAAATATTTGCATTTTGGACAAAAACAAAACAAAATGAAGCCTGTATTTTACACAATTAAAGCTGAGAATCGAACAGAAAACAAAAATAGTTTCAGCGTGGTTCATTTAGACAAACATTGATGGCCCATGTCACTTATGATGAAACAAAATATTTACATGATTTCACAATAATCTACAAATGGGGGCCCAAAGTTTTCAGCAGAATTCTTTTCATACTTCGGACGACAACTAAAAAGAATAATTTGAAATTTTTGTTAAAAACAAACAAAAAAAAGTTTCAAAATCAAGCAGCAAAAGACTCATTTCAGATCAAAACATGAAACCAGGAAAATTACTCACCTTGATCTTAAGAGAATCCTGTCAGCTCTGTAAAGCTCACAAATTAATGTTTGGTTGATCATAATACAAATAAAATCTGCAGATAACAGATTCTGAAGAACCACGTTACAATGCACCACTTTAGTCCAAATGAAAAAGCTGAAATGCTACATAAAGGTGCTTTTTGGTTTTTGTTGACTTTGGATGGAAGTCTTTCAGTTTCCAGCCTCGTCAGCATGCTAACAATCAAGCAGCAGATGTGATACTCAGATATTACATTGGCTAACTACCAAAATGTCTAAAGGACATGTTCAACTCTTTATAAAGGCTTCAACACGATCTGTGTTGTTCCTGCAAACAGTGACAAGTGATATTAAAAAGAGCTTCAGCTCAAAATGAGAACAGATTTTGTGAAAAAGTATTTGAAATGAAAAAGAAGCTAAATACAGCAGGCACCTAATGATTTAACGAGGCAGCATCCAAACTGACTGAAAGGCACGGACGGTGTGAATGCTGGCTTTATGTTCTGATATGATCAACGAGTGCGTCGACGAGCTGAAGGAAGATGAAGGTGATGAGAGATCCACCAGCAGGAGATCCACGGAGGAGTCCGTCATCAGTCTGATCAGTCTGAGGCAGAGTGGTGCCTCCTTGAGAGCGTTTTTGTGAGCAGAGGAGCGAGCAGGCGACTTCACGCCGTGTCCTCAGACGCTCAGAAGGTCTTCAGCTTTGGAGACAGATCTTCTACTCGCTGAAGCTGAAGTTCAGACCGGAGCTGTCCGTGACTGGGGACGAAGGGCCCGCGCTGGAGACAGCGCTGGAAGGTATGCTGCCATCTTAACAGGACAAGCAAACGCAGAAGTTAATAGGTTTACGTTTCAGTAATCTTTAAACGTGAGCATGTGTCTCTAAAATCAGATGCATTTTCTAATACATCACCACTCTTTTTTTTAAAGATAATAATTCATCTATCCGTTTTCTAAACCCACTTAAACCAGAGCAGGGTGCTGGTGTCTATCATTGGGAAAGAGGTGGAGACAGATCATCAGTCCATCACTGAGACAAACAAGGGTTCATGCTCACACACCTACGATCATATTAGAGTAGCCGGTTTAAAACAAACAGATGTTTTTCATCTGTGGGAGGAAACCGGAGTACATGAAAAAAAACAAAAAAAACATGCAAACTCCACACAGAAAGACCCCAACCAGGACTCAAACCCAGGCAACGGTGGTAACCAACTGTGCCACCTGGACACCATTATTCTTGCAAAAATTATTCTTATTTCTTTCCACGCAGAGCCATAACTACATTAGTGTTGTGTTTTTTGGTTGTTTTTATGCTTTATGTGGGCAGACATAAATATTCTTGGTACAAAAAAATAAATAAATAAATAAAATCAGGAAAGCAGCAGCTTCTTCTCATTGTTGGATTGTTGTCGTGGAGACGTTAGATGAAACCAGTGTTGGGGGTTACATAAATTAAGCCACATGCCCACCAGTGTGTGAAAGACTAATACATATAATTAGCATTTATTAGTCAATAAATCAAGCATATTTAGGACAACAGAACAAAACTATAACGATCCAAATAATCCAATATTTGATACAGAAAACAAAATTAATAACTGGACCTCTTGCCCAAGTTGTAAAACTCTTCAAAATTGCTCCACTAAAAGAGTCACTAAAGCTAAAAGGAAGGCACGTTATCACATAAACAGAACAATTTGTATTCATGCAGCCTGGATCTGTGGTCAAAGAAACGGCCACAAAACCAGAAAGGCAAAGATTTAACAAAAAATATAATAATAATAATAATAATAAATCCAGAAGTGAACACAATGTTTGAAAGGAAAAAAAAAGTAGGATTTAAAGAGAATACCGGTAACAAGGAGAAGACTGAAATCTCTACTAAATCTCTAATTTAATCACAAACAAAGCAGGAAAAAGAAATTTTCTATAAAAAAAGCGAGAAAAGTAAAGAGAAGATGTGTCAACACTGAAAGGGTTGAGCTGAATTAATCGTAATGAAAGGTTTTTTTTTTTTCTCCCCAAGACCTTTTTTAACTGCAGTTTTATTACCTTTGTTGCTCCCACAGGAGCGTTTTGCAGTCGTTTTATAGCTTATTTATTAAAAGCCAACTCTGATTATAAACTCCGAGGCTGGTCTTAAGGTAGTGCCTTCCCATTACTTACTTACTGCTCACATCATAGTCAGTTTGTTCAACAGAACCAGAGCCGAATGGGAGGTTTCTATAGCTGGTTGTTCTGTACATTCACTAAAACTAAAACCAACTTAAAACTGATCCAATATATTTTCTCCCATGAATTCAAACTGAAAACTTTGGCTCAGTGATATAAGCACTGTCTCTGCAGGTAAATCAGTGTTTCACACGTTTCCACTAAGTGAAGGAAGAGCAGGATTTTAATGGCAACGCACCGGCTTCCCCATATTCTGCTTCTGCTTTCCTTTGAAACAGTTATTTTCACACCAGGAAGCTGCTCAGCAGAGCTAAATTCCTGTGCAGGTCAGAGTTCAGAGCATCTAATTAGTGTAAACAGTTCAAAGAAAAATGTATGCAAGTCGTTGTACCAGACTAAATATGGATTTCAGTGCAGCTTTCCACACGTCAACGTCCAAATTTGCAAAACTATACATTTCAGAGGCACATTTTCTTTTAGCTGCCTTGATATATGTAAATTGTAGATGTTTGGCAAACGGGACTAAAGTAGGCTGATTTAATATTCAGCATCAGTAGAAAGACTTACGCCACAGAGGCTGGCTTGGTGGTTGGAGAGAGGCATCAGATTCAGAGGAGGACAGAGGCGGCTGCGGGCTGTCCAGAGACATTTGGCTTTGGGAGTTGAACAAACCAGAGAGGGCTGAAACAAAAATAAATACATTAGGATTTGTTTCTCTGAACCAGTTTCTAAAAAAAAAAAAAAAAAAGCTTATTTTATTTCTGGATTGTAGTACAGGGTTTTTTGTGTGAGTAACACATGTGTTTGTTAATGTTGTTGCTTTAAATTTTATAGCTCTGTTAGCAAACAAACTGCTAACAGGTGGTTTTAACCTTGTTTATTAGAGCTTTTGGATATTTATCACTCACCGCCCATTTAATTGCCTGTTTCTGTGTTTGTTTGACTGTCAGCAACATATCTCATGAACCAGAGGACATATTTTAATTAAACTCTCAGAAAGTAACCATTAGATGAGTCAACTCCATTCGAGAGGGCCACCACAGCTGATCAGTCTTAGCAAACACAAAATGACTACAACTTGGTCACTTTTACAGCAGTGGGCTAATATTTGATGTGGTAGTAGCTGAGAGTCATCCCCAACACATACTCCGAGTGCTAACAGATCACATAAGATCTTCATTTAAAACTTTGGCATGTAAAGCAGCGGGAAATGTGCGTTCCTTGAAGGAATGCTACTTTCCTTTAGAGTTTTGAGCTTTGCTGTTTCAAGGTCACTTTAAACCACAAAACTAAGGATAACAAATTATGACAAAATGTAAACTACTCTATATATATTTATTTTGAATTTTAAACTTTGCTATATACTTTCCCGCTTGCAGACTAATAAAGTATTATTTATATTGTGTTCTTAAAAAAGTAGCAATGAATGACAGGAAGTCATTAAAGTGATTTGTAGCCATCTGAATTACAGTTTTGAATCTTAGTTAAGATGACCGAGCAGTTCACTTTGGTTCTGTTATCATGGAAACGTACAAAGGAGAAGACACTAAAGCTGAAAATGTAAAAATGTTTTTTTTTGTGCTTGGTTTGCAGTTCATTGTTGACATAACTATTGCAACATATATATCATTGAATAAATATAATCAGAAAGTTTATCATGTAACAAAAACATTATAGCATCGGATCTAAACATATGTCCTGAGCAGTGTGGTTAAACACCTCAAGTTTGGGAGATCTTTTGTGTACCATATTTTCTGGACTATAAGGCGCACTTAAAAGCCTTCAATTTTCTCGAAAAACGACAGTGCATCTTATAATCCAGTGTGACCTATAGTGCGGAAAATAAGATAGTTGTCTCATTATAAACAAATATATTCATTTTATTTACTTATTGCTCAAAAACTGGGGCTAATTAAAAGGTACCTTCAGTTAGTTTCTTGTATGTTTCAAAGGATGTTTGCCTTTAACCTCGTCTGCAGTTTGTTCATATGATCAGTCAAACTGAGGGTAATAGTCTTCAAAACATTTGGTTGCTTTTTAAGTTTATGTGACCCTGCGTTTCTCTGTATTGTCCTGCAACTTCAGGACTGCTACGCAGCTCAATAATAAGTAAGCACTCTGGCAAATTTGTTGTCGTAGCCGTCTCAGTGTGCAGACCTACTTCTCATAGCTTTGCCTTGGGCCTCACAGCTCTCGCACACTTTTCTGAGAAACTCCTCCACCTGCTTCAGGGAGAGCAAGTTGTGCAGTGTCTCTAGCGGGTAGATAGATGGCACCATGGAGCAGCCTTCGAATCCTGCAATCCAGACGAGAGAGAGAGAAAAAACAGCCTGTTGTACCACTTCATCAGATGGAGGATTAGGTTCGCTACAGCTCTCTGTGCGTGTTGGCTGGTTTATCTGCTCATCATTTCAATCCAACAAAGGCTAGTTTTCTTTGGTGACAAACCACACAAACCTTTAGGCAAATAAACAAAAGACTCAAGAGTCAGTGAAATGTTACTCTCCACAGCAGATTGTGCAGTCCACCCACAGGCTGAAGCTACCATACACATTTAAAAACAGTTTAAATGAATTTCCCTCACTTGTTAGTAAAACCACAAGAACAGAAGTGGAATATTCAAACCAGACAGGGGTCATACTTGGCATAACAAGGTGTTACGGATTAATTCACTCCAATTCAAACCACGGCACATCAACTCTGTTGGTAGTCATGTTGGAAGCCATTTTAAACTTGTAAGCGTGAGGTTTTCTTTGAATCTTCAAGCAGTAAGCAGCTAAATCAGGTGCCTCACAGCTGAAGGACAAACTTCCAAAACAGGATAAAGTACAGCTGGAGCTTAATGATCAGAGTTTCAGATTTTACTCCGCAGATTACTCTGACTGTGTCTTCATCAGAGTCTGGGTGGAGACACAGTCAGAGCTGAAACATCAATCTGTTTGCACATCATGAAGTTTAATAACTGATTAATAAACCCCAATCCTCCTTTCTGATTAGGTAGTTTTCAATTTATCAAGCTAAAAAGATGATTGTATATGATCATTAAAATGTAGAAATACTATCCAGAAACAAATTGTGTGTGTGTGTGTGTGGGGGGGGGGCATAAAAAAATGACAAACAGCATTTAAATGAAAAAGATAGACACTTTTTAAAAATAAATTAGTTGAAATCAATGTCTAATCCAAAGATTATCTATTGTTAGTGAACAATTAAAACCCAATTGACGTTAACATGACCCAAGGTGGGAATACCTCGGAAATGGCTACCATTTTGAGAGAAGCCAAAATGTTGTCTAGTTCAATAGAAGAGCTAGTGTGGTTGAGAAAGAAAAACACCGTAGTGGTCCCAAAAGAAAGCCGTCAGAACATGCAGAACGTCACAGTTTACGGTCCATGGGGTTGAAAAGCTTCAGACCGGTTGAGAGCCCATGCTGACCCATGCCTGCTGCTGAAGGAAGAGGAATGGTCTGATAGTTCACGGTTTTCCTATATATCATGTTGTAGGCCTGGTGTATGTCACTTCTCTGGGGAAGACAACACCTGAACGGTCTAAGGAAAGAGGGAAAGCCAACATGGGCAGTATGATGCTTCAGCAACGTTCTGTTGGGAAATGTTAGCTCTGGTCACTCATATAAGAGATCACTTGGACAAATGCTGCCAAGAGAACATTTCTTGAGCAACCCTGGGCAGCATGGTGGAAGAGTGAGCGTCGAGATTCTTCTACGGTCAGAGCTTCAAACATTGTGGGATAAATTGGAGAAACAACTCTGATCTACAAAGTCTTCCTCGTGCTACTTCAAGGACTTAAAATAAATCTCTTTAAATTTCGTTTCAGGCCTTGGAGAGTCAAGATATCAGTTTCCACTGTTCACGAAGCTTGTAATTGCTAATGTTCCTTAAAGGACACAAGTAAAAAGTCTCCTTTTATAACATCAAGAAAAGAAACTTTCACTCCAATTTATGTTAATGTGAATATTATTGTGAATTTTGTTTGTTGACCTAAGCAGCACTTGCCATGTAGCAAAACCAAAACCAGGTATTACAGTATGTGTTGCATTATTCTTCACAGCCTTTATCCTCTCTATGTTGTCTCATCTTTGTTGCAGCCTCTTCATATGAACATTAAATTCAGCTCACACAACAGATGCAGCAAACGCCCAAATCACTGAGGCTACACTGCACCACTGACTCTCCACACTGACTAACACAAAGCAACAGAAAACACTGCGCAGACTGATTTAAGAAAGATTGATTTTATAAAAACAATCCTTTTGAGAAAAAAGTGATTTTTATAGCTCATCTCACACAGTTGTCTCTGCTATCAGGAAGAATAATTGAGTAATTTTCTTTAGCTGACACGAGTGCTAGGACAGACTCCAGAAATACCCCATAAAAGCAGCAGTTTATGGGTAGACCACAGCTTAATTGGCCAATTAAAATGACAGAAGAGACAATATTGACCCAAATCTTTCAACAGATGCTTAAACATCATCCACCTGGCCAGGAAGCATATTAGTGGACGCAGAGGAAGTTATCGTATAGTGGAAGCGAATCGTAATCTCCCCACTGTGAAGGTCAAATTGATGCCATTAACACCACACAATAGTCATCAAACATGCCTCATTGCTGAACAAATGACCAGTTTTAAAGGGATTTTCTCTGCACCCACAGTTCTCTTTGGAACATGCACAAAATACAGAAAAGCAAACCTACAATTGAGCCACAGAAGAGTTTGATTTGCCAGTGACCAGCGTGCATGTAGCCCAGTTGGTCCTTCGAGCACAAATTCATTTGATTACAATGGACTCGAAGAGTGTTTCCCAGAAGAGATGCTCTGAGGTTTGATAATGTTCAGGGAACTTGTCTTAATTGATCTTCCAACTCTATAAAGATTCCTTATTTTTCCATGTAGGGAGCTTGTTTTCATTTTGTATTTCTGATTCCACTTGTGTTGTGTAAACAAAACACACAAAAAAAATCATGAACAAGTTGACTTACTGAAAATGATGCTCGACTTAGGATGAAAAATGTTCTTTCTGCAGTTGCACAGTTTTTTATTTTTTAGCATTTTTAGTTTGACTGGGGCCCTTTCAAGTCTATTTGGCATTGACTTAATGGTACTTGACTACAGAATAAGAGCTAGCCCTTATTTATTTTGCAAAATTGCCCCAATTTTGGTACACTGAAGTGGATGGAATTGCTGGAACAAATGTGTTTTCTTTGGAAAATTGTCTGAAGATTTTGGTGAAACCATGTAATAAACATGGATATGAACTTGCAGGGTAAAATTTATTCCACTTGTATTGGAGATCTTGTGTTTTCTTGGTCATACTGTCATTTATAAGCTATTAAAGTCAGAGCTTTTTTTCAGCAGTTTACTCAGACTTTATCTACTTAATAAAATCTGCCTCAAACACCTAATTCACATAGTGAACTTCCCTCTAAAAAACACCAATTTAGAGGTAATAAAGACTCCAAACTGCTGATTTATTTTGACTTTAAATATGCAAATGAAAACAATGCTGCACTTTCTGTCAGACATGCTAGCATTTTTAGATTTTAACCATGAAATGGAGCATGGATGCAGGACTATGGACATAATTAACAGGCAAATACAAGAGGATTACAAAAAAAAGATCCACAAGCAGGAAACAAGCCAGAATGGAATAACAGTAGATGCAAAGCTCAGCCAGCAGTAGCAGCATCCCAGTTCCTCCTGTGCCAGTTCAAGGGTGTGAGACTGACAGAGACAGACAGCAAACTACAGATGCTGACCGTAGAGACACTCAGGGAGCTCCTGATCACACATCAGCTGGGTCTTGAGGAGGCAGAGATGGTAGGGACAGTGCTGCAGGTGGTGGGCCAGGGCCCCATCCACAGTCAGAGGGACTAACCCGAGCTGTACCAGCTCAGCGAGTTCATCTGAGGGCTCTGAGGGATGAGAGGCAGAGGACGGAGAAAGGAGGAGAGTGACAGCACAGTGCAGCAGCAGGAGGATTAGGTGCTGCGATGCACAATGGCACAGAGCAGAATACCAGTGCACCTTTAAATTATAGGACACGTTTTATAAAACTGAATGTGTAAATGGATAAATGCTTAAAAAGATGGTCTATTTTAATTACTTCGTTTAAACAATTCAGACCTTGACAAAAGCAAAACTTTGCACCTGTCAATCGCAGCTTTCATTTAATTAGAACAACAGATCAAGTGACGTAAAATAAGGTTAACTAATGGGAGGCGGAGGTGATGTCTTCTCTAAATGGAAACATATAAAATAACATATAAAAATGGCCATTCAGTCATCAATAACATTGCTCAAACTCAACATGTGGGACTACCCCTGTCTTGCAAGATGGTTTTTAAAGAACAGTAAGCAAAGATAAAAGATGCAGTCGCTGGCAAAAATAGTTAAGCATCAAGAAGGAATGGGCCAGTTTAAGCATCGAGATGGAATGGTTCCTGTCTGCAAATCTGCAAAATCAAATCAATTTTATTTATATAGCACATTTAAAAGCAGCTGTCGTTAGCCAAAGTGCTGCAGACAAAACAATGCATGGTAAAAATGATAATACCAAACAAAAAAAAGAGACAATATAAACAAACAAAAATAAAACAATTAAAAATGTGATGAGACATGAAATAAAACCAATGAAATTATGTAAAAATGTCAGCTTTCGTGCCGTTTTAAGTACGTTGTATGTATGCTGCAAGTAGATGGCATAACCAAAACAGATAGAGAACCAAAAGAACCAACACGCCATGACATCTTGATGACTGGCATCAGCTGGACTACAGGTTTAGTGTCCCATGCATAGGCTACCATTAACATCAGAGCAGAGATGGTTGTCTTTGGAGTTGTGCTGTAACGACAATGATCAGACTGAAGATGAGTGGTGACATATTATGCTATGTTCAGTGACGAATTCTGGTTCTCCCTAGCCACAAATGACCACTGTACACAAGTATGGTGGAGTGGATCAATCCTGCCAATGTTGTGGAGAGACATGCCAGCATTACTCTTAGTGTCATGATGTGGGGGGCCATAGGGTATGACTTCATGGGCACCCTGATGGTGCAACACAGTCAGTGACATCTTGTGATCGCATGTCTTACCCCTCCTGAGCACCACCTTCGTAGTCTGTCAATAAGGCAATGCTTGCCCACACATATCTATGGACTGCATGCATCATGTTGCGGTCCACCCATGGTCAGCCAGGTCCCTCAATCTTTCAGCTCAGACATCAACTCCAACCTAGTGTTGATCTGCTGGATCTGGAGGTCCAGTTACAACAGATGTGGGACGACTTGTCACAGGAGAGGATTCAACAACTGGATGACCATTTCCCACTGAATCGCTGCTTGTATTCAGGCCCGAGGAGGTACTGCACCCTAGTGACATGGGGCCAGCAGCCTGCCTGTACAGCTAACTCCATTATCCATTTACCCTGAAACTGTAGTCATCGCATTACAGTCACATTACCTTTCAACAAATTAAGTCTCATTTCATTTCCACCACTCTGGATGCTTAATGTCTTCTGTGAGTGAATATAATGTGAGAGTTTGTTAAACAGCTAATGCTTGACAGATTTAGATCTGACATCTAAAAAACTGGCCTGGGGCATTTATTTTGTAGTGATGCGCAGGTAAATCACCTAATGAATCCAAGATTAACACAGCTTCTCTCTTTAGCTCAGTCCCCCCCTCCCCCTCCCAGTTTATGCAGATTCACTTTCTGACAAAAAGGCCATAAAAAGCCAAGTAACTACTGCTTTCCTTTTTCTTTCAGTCATAAAAGATCATTTATTGAAGTGACTGTAATGAGAGTGATTCAGTGAGCACAATGGGCGTCCTCATTATATTCTCGTTGTCTTTTCATAAAACTGCACAAAAACACATTTAAATGGATTAGTGTACCAGTTTTTTCCCTGACCAAATTACGCACCTATGTCTTCAGGTGAGTCTACAACATATTTCCAAACTCATAAAAGGACAAAAAAACAAAACTTTGATTTGGAGTAACTGAATTGTTCTCTAAAAGGTTGCTGGAAATTATAGAGTCCAGGACTCACATGAAAAATGGTACATTTAAATGTTCTGTTTCATCAGACTGCTGCTTGTGCATAAATTATTGTCATATAGGCATGAGATTCACCTTGCTCCCATGTTTTCAATTATTCATTCATATATTTTAATTTATGCACCAAGGACAACAGCATATCCAAAGAGCCGGGCACAAACAGTACAATTTTGTACCAGGAAGCACAATTGAACCAAAACCTACAAAAAGCAGTTTACTAAAACCGATTGCATCAGTCTTCCACTGCAGTCTATAGTCCTGCCGTGGGATATCGGCAGATGGTTTTCCTACAGACTAGATGACATTTGAATTAAAATCTGCTGGGCTTCAAGGCATGCCTGTCATTTGGTAACGTTATGTCCCTCTGAACTCAGAAACAATGCAGATAAAAAATGGAGATGATGCCATTCCAAGAGGAAAACTCACTGTGTCCCTGCCTACCAACAGTAAAAATCTGCCACCAAATAGGGTTCGAGGCATGTGGAAAGTAACAGTTAATGAATATACCCACATTTATACTTGTAACTAATATTGAATTAAAACTACCACAGCGAGCACGCCTTTGCACTGGAACCAATTAACCAAAATCAGCTACAGCATGGAAAGATCCCAGCCAAAACACAGATGGGCTGGAACGAAGGGATGGGTAGTGATTTTTGAATATTTAAAGTCTAGTTAAAATGAGCATTTTTTAAAATTATTTGTTTTACACTGTGCCCTGCTGGTATTGCGTCAAGTTGTTTCCCCAACAGTGCTTTTCAAGCTGGGGTGCTTTTTTTTTTCAAAACGACACCTACCGTCCACCTCACCTCCCAAACAAAATAGAAACATTTCGGATAGTCCCCAGCTTTTACCTGCCATTGGAGTTTATTTTGAAAGGACTATAAAATGGAAACTATGGTGCTAGGTGAGCTTAATCAGCTTTATTGACAGAATAAGTGCAACCTGCTTTACGTTGATCTATTGAACCAGTGAAAATGACAGAAAATAAAGATCCCCCGAGAGCAGAATTAGCAGCAGCACAAATCTATGTTTCATTCGAGGAGTTTTAAGCTGCTGGACTTGGGGTGAGTAAAGCAAACTTTAACCCAAACATGAGAACATGGTCATTTTTCAGCAAAAACGTAAAAAAGGCAGAGGTCCTAAATTATAAATTGACAAGTGAGATGAGCACTTGTTAAAATGCTTTTTCTGCGTTTTACACACTTTGTTGCTTTGACACTTCTACTATATTAATTAGCCCTGAACGACTAAAGGACAAATTGAGTGTCTGTTGTGAGAAGCATGAATCGCTGCAAATTGGTATGAAGTCTGTAGAGGGAGCTGATAGGTGAGGGGATAGACAGGACCGGACAGAGGGGCAGCTGATATACAGGTGCTGGTCATAAAATTAGAATATCATGAAAAAGTAGATTGATTTCAGTAATTCCATTTAAAAAGTGAAACTTGTATATTATATTCATACATTACATACAAACTCATATATTTCAAATGTTTAT
>NC_051440.1:5636885-5673001 GCF_001649575.2 Kryptolebias marmoratus | reverse complement strand
ATTCTAATTTTCTGATATGATGAATTTGAGATTTTCATTTGTTGTCATTTGTAATCATCAAAATTAAACGAAATAAACATTTGAAATATATGAGTTTGTATGTAATGTATAAATATAATGTACAAGTTTCACTTTTTAAATGGAATTACTGAAATCAATCTACTTTTTCATGATATTCTAATTTTATGACCAGCACCTGTACAAAGAAAAATCCAAAAAGGTATCAGCTAGGGATGTACATTTAAAACAAAACACTCTTTGAATTTGATCGATAAGATTTCAAACTTACAAGTGAGACAGTACTAATCTAACAAACCAATTCTCTCACCATAAAATGTACAATTCTGTCTGAATTAATTCAGAGCTCATGTTTTCTTTGCTGAAATGAATCTCACATGCAGAGCAGGAAGTCCACCCACTTTCAATTCTAGCTTATTTTGTATCAGGATATAAAATGATCTTGTCTTTACCAGTTTCTAAAATTATTTAACTCTAACATCAAGTGTGCAAAAAACACACAAAAGTGGCTACCCTTGCTGCTTTCTTAGGATTTAAGAGGGTGGGTGGCAGCCAGGTGCAGCTGATCAAACGCATTTCATTACCCATCAGCTTGATCACCTCTATAAAAGCAGGAGTTCGGTCAGTTTGCTGTTTGGGAGCATACAGATTGTGTTCGATAACACAAAGCCAAGGAGGAAAACATCAGCAATGACCTCAGAGGAGCAACTACTGCTGCTCATCAGTCTGGAAAAGGTTAAAGGTCACTGCCAAACAATTTGGAGAACATCATTCCACAGCGAGAAAGATTAGGTACAAGTGGAAAACCTTCAAGCTTGCCGCCAATCTTCCCAGGAGTGGACGTCCCGGCAAATCAACATCGTTGCACGACAGCAAGACAAAATTAGTTCACTGCACCACAGCAAACCTACAACAGAGTGGCTGACAGGGACCTATACCCAACGGAGTTGTTGTGGTAGAACCTTATGAGGGCTGTGCAGAAACAAATGTCTTCTTTACAGTGTTCCTTCAGTTCATTGAGGTTTGCAGAGTGGGTCGAAATTCCTCCACAGCCATGTAAGAGACTAGTAAAGTCAACTACTTTAAGTTATTGCTGCTAAGGGTAGTTCTACAAGTAGCTGAACTTGTTTTTTTTACTTTCACACATCTA
This sequence comes from Kryptolebias marmoratus, assembly GCF_001649575.2. Lineage (NCBI taxonomy): Eukaryota > Metazoa > Chordata > Actinopteri > Cyprinodontiformes > Rivulidae > Kryptolebias > Kryptolebias marmoratus. The sequence goes on along the minus strand of NC_051440.1, from coordinate 5,671,833 downwards.
GGCCTAATTTTCATTAAATAAATAATAGATTGTGTATTTATATACAATTGAAGACAGAGCAGATCATTTTTATTACGTCCTGATATGTAAAAGTCTATTTGAAAGAAGGTGGACTTCCTTGTTTCCATGCCTGTATTTAAATTTCCCCATTGATCTTGTATTTTTGCTGAGCATTTCATGTTGTGCCTAGAGAGCAGTCAGTCAACCCCATCTGTCAGTGAGAGTGGAGTCAGAAATTAAAAAGACCATTTAATATCCAAAATAAAAATAGATGAAAAAAAGAAACCTTTAAAATCTCTAAATTAATAAACAGTGCAAGTTGGGATAAGTTTTATTGGGTGTTTCTGATTATCTACAAATGGAAATATATCCAAGGGAGAAGATATATTCCCACAAAAGGGCACGTTGTGAACAAACAGCAGGATCAGAAAGGTAAATTAACCATGTGCAGGCAGAGCAGTCGGTGTTAGAGGTGAAGGCCGACAACAACACAAACACCAAGGTTGTGTGGTGAAACAGAAACTCCTAAAGAGCCAATTTCATGTCATTACCACAGTCAAAATATCAAAATCCCCAATAAAGAAAACATGGAAAATGTTTTCCCACCAAAGGGTCATGCAAGATAACAGGTAAACTGGAGGATTGTCGAAGCATACTTGAATAAAAACAGACATACCATTGGTCGGATGCCTGGCAAACGACACAGAAAATCTCTTTACTGCCGGCATAGAGAGCAGCTCTGAGGAGATAAGAAAGGCAACTGGGATTACTGTGGGCTGCTGGTATGTGTGGCAACCTGATGGCCTGCGTGTGTTTGGAACATGATTAAAAAAAAAAAAAAGAGAGAAAACAATACAACAGACAGTTGGTCTGTAATTTCATTTCTGCTAACCAGCATCTTGACTGAAAACTAGGGTTATAGGGATCCTCTTTGTAGGAAAATGGCCTCTGGTTGTTCAACAAGTGGTCAGATCAGAGACACTTACTTGAAATTTTTTAGCTCAATAATTTGACAACAGTTGATGGGGAACTTTACAGTCGTAGTCGACTCTACAGCTCAAATTAAGAGACATAGAAACAAAGCTGCACTGAGAGGAACACAAACTTTATATACAGAACAGCACATCCAATGAGTTACTGGGCTATAAATATGAACTCCAACATCCTATTTTCTATCTTATTAGTAAGTTCATTTAATGCCCTTCTTTTCTCAGTTTAAGAAAAACAACTTTCCATTGAAAGAAAACAAAATGTTTTCCCACCAAAGAGTTATGCAAGTAAACTGGAGGACTGTTGAAATATAATTGGAAAAACAAAATCACTTAACTGTTTATTTTGTTATGGTTTTATAACATGGTCCGGTTGTTCACTTGTATATGCTGAATACTAATTGAATTTTTATTGTTATAATTGTTGTGTTTTGCTCCCTTCTTGGGCAGGTTTCTCTTAAAAGGAGGCTTTTAAAGGATAAATACAAATTCCTGAGTTATTTGTTTATCTGGTAACTTGTCTACATGGTGAAATGGCTTCATTCACCCTGCAGGTTGACAAACCGGACTTTCCTATTGGGTAAGAAATCATCAGCACAAAGACTGAGATAAGTTCAACATAAGTACCTGAAAATCTTTTAAATAGCATCATTAAGGTTTTTGAAATACAAAATAACCTTTTTAGTCTATATAGATTCTGTTAATTTACAGCTCTGTACACATTTGCAGCCATTTCAGACACTCTTTTGTCAAGGTACGTCATATCTGCTGGTTGTTAAAACCCAATCTCTGCAATGACAGACTACTGATTTCTGACGTGCAAAGAGACGCAGAGTGATCATTTTTAGTGGGTTCATTTTGTAAACAAGTCTTTCCTCGTACAAAAAGATTTATTGTAGAAGCATTAAAGTAGTAAGACTGGCCTTCTTCTGCAGTTTTGAATATATATCAATAAAAAGAAAAATACACATGAACAAAACCCCCTACAACACAATAACTCTGTAGAATAAGGAGGTTATTCCTCCTTTTGGAAAGGACCATTAGCAGTCGTTGAGAATTAACACCTGTTGAAAGGAAACTTACCAACAGCCCTGCAGGTCATCTTCAGGCCTGAACTGTATTTTATCACTTCTTCTGCTCACACTGCTCCTTCTCTTTAAATAAAGCAACCCTGACGTCAATTCAACCCATCGTCTGTCTCTAAGGCAGCAGCACAACACCATGATACATCTGGTACCGGCAGAGAGTCCAAGAGATTAACAGACAGGGTGACACCCAGTGGTTAAAATGAGAAGCTCAGTTTTTGGTTTAATCTGAACAGAAACAAAAAAGTCCTGCTGCTCAGGCTTATATGCACTCACACAGTTAATTGATAAACTGTTAAAGCTTTCTTCTGTTGGTTTTGATAAGAACAGAGGGGTTAATTACACCCTGCTGAACTGACCACTGGTGATGTTTGCCATCTCACCATTAGCAGCATGATGATAAAAACTATGAACAGAAGAATGTGGATCACTCTTACATGGATTACCAAGTCCTAACCAAAAAATTAAATAAATAATACAGGCCGAGTTTTTTACAGTGAAGATTACTGTAACATGTGATTATTAAAAAGAAAAAGACAAAAGAGCCAGCCTTCTGGCCTCAAGCTTTTAAAGCTACTTTAGTTTGGATTATAAATTCTTCAAAAATAATCGGACAAAGAAACAACATGCAGAGAGAGAACACCTCCATCCTGTTAAACCCAAACCCACAGAGATGTAATCTTACCAGGGTTCCTACACTCTGTCCATTTTGAATTTCAGCACTTTTCACAGACATAAATCTAAGATTTTTCTGTGCTTTCTGACACTCTTTAATATCAAAACATTTTCTGAACATGTTTTTTTTAAACTGTATTTGTACAGTGGCACTGTTATCTGTTGGCTCCTGTAAAACTAATGTATTTGAGTTTTTTGATGATGATGGATTTTTTTATATGCTGTTCAAACATCTTGTGAGGAAACAAAACTATCTAAAAGTTGTCTTTCTGGGTCACGGGGAGCTGGTGTCCATGTCCAGCAGTCATTGTGTGTGAGGCAGGGGTACACCCTGGACAGGTTGCAAGTCCATCACAGGGACACAGGGACAAATAAGACAAACAACCAAACCTAGGGAGAACTTTAGAGTTACCAATTAACCTAATATTACTGTTTTTGGTCTGTGGGAGGACACCGGAGTACCTTCTTGCTGTGAGGCGACAGATTTAACTTCTGCTTCCATTTTTAAAGAAATATTTTATCCAAGTTTGTTTTTGTTTTGTTAAGCAAAAATAGTTTGATAAAATGCTGATCTGACTGAGTTTATTATTTTTGATTAATTACCTGGTAAATGCATTTTTATTTAGCATTGTTTGTTGACATTACGATTAGTATAGAACTGGTTTTACACAAGCAAGAATGACAGTATCAGACATTTGTAATCCTAAAAGTTTATGAATCAAAGATGGGCACCAGGGTATACTGTGTTTATCTTTCATATACAGTCTACAAGAAAAATTACATGATTGTTACAGCAATGTCTAGAAAGTAAGATTTCTTTTGTTTGTTTGCAGAAAATGCAATGGGTAATAGAGTCAGGAAACATTAACATTTTTATGTACTTACTCAAACCTGGAAAATACTGAAATCAAATTTCACACTTTTTAAGACTGTGTAGGAACCCTGTTGGGATGATGTGGAGAAACATAAATCACTGATTACTGAATTGGATCACACTTTCAGTATGGCCGCATGCACAACATTTGCTAAAGAGCCAATCAGTCTGCAGTCAGATCATCCATCATTGTGCAAAGAGCAAATCACTTGAGAAATGCAAAATTATGAAATGGTTAAACAGTTATTTTGGGGTGGGGGGCGTGAAAAAAGAGGGGTGCTTTGGTTTTAATAAACAAGCAAAGCAACAACAAAAAAAAAAAAGAAGAGGGCAGAATTTCCTGAAAGATCAATTCTTTGAAGTTTAGGTCAGAAGAAGCGGGAGTTGGCAGAGCTTGTCAAAAAGAGCGTGCAGATGAGAACACCTGCCCCACAGTGGAGGACGGTGAACATACCAAACATGCCAATCTTGCACGGCAGACTGCCGGGTGACAGAGGTGGCTTTCGGTGGTGAAGGTGGTGGTGGTGAGTGCGGACGTAATCCCGCAGGTTGGGGGCGCTACAGGACACCCCAAGAGCTGAGGCACTGAAGAGGCCAGAGCAGAGCGAGCCTGTGTGAGGGGTGAGTATTTTAATTCACACACCATGCAGTGACCGTTCCTAAAAACACTGATGTCCTGGGCTCGTTACATGGAAATCTATGGTTATTCATGAGCGCCAAAAGCAGCAACGAGCTGTAGGACTTTTGGTGGAGCCTGGGGCACTTCTGGTGGGAATTATCATAAGATTTCTCCTAGAATAACTGATGGTGGTGCAAACGTTTAAACAGCAGAGTTTGCATTAAAGTTGCTGTGAAACCTTGAAGTTGTTTTAAGACAGGTAAACTCACTTTGAACGTGGATACATTCAGACCAAATTGATGAGCCAATAACAGCAGAATAAAGCAGATTTTGTCTTAAAACAAGTCCAATCTTCAAGCATTTCTATGTAATCAACCATATAATGTGAAATTTACAAAAATACACGAAACTCTGTGGAATTTTTGAGACCATTTTAGGACGACAGCAGTCCACTTTGGTCTTGGCTCTGCTCAAACTAGTTCTCTCATCATTCACTCTTTCTTCAAACTAAGATAGTTCAAAGAGCTTTCTACAACAGTTAAGGTATTAATTATTCATAATCTTTTCACATAACCCCACTTCAAGTGTCCAAAATGTCCCTTTAAGCTCTGAATGACATGATAATTGGCCCACATTAGTCTTAATGCACCTCTGATTGATTTATTGTTGACAGAGAATTTAGTAGTTTTCAAAAAGCCTTAGTAATGAGTGTATTTAAAGACTAGAAGGCTAAACATAAATGTTAGTTTATTTAAAACTAAGGAACATAACCGAGGATCAAAAGGAGATCACGTCATGTTGTGACACTGAGTAATGAAGCAGCTGGAGAGCGTTCAAGCTCCCAGTGAAACCGTTTCATCTCTCTGTTGACACATTCAAGGTTTTTATGGTTTTCTCAACACGTCTTAAATTAGACAACAGCCTTTCATGCTTGTGAGTGTTAACATTTCAGAGGTTCATTAAAGGTGACATTCACAGGAGAATACACGTCAGAAAGAAAAAAAAATGTTTGGAACATGTTAAATTTTTCTTTTCTTTCTGAAACACAACGGGGAGTTAAGAAGAACAACACAGATATTTTATTGTATCTGTAATGGCTCACTGAGAGAGACCAAAAAATATTTAAGCCTATGACAGCATATGACGCATCAGGCCACTAGGTGGGGTCATTCCTCCAATCTGTAATATTAAGTGTTTTACTGGATAATGCTGGAGATCATTGATTGGAAGACATTTTATAATTGTTTGCCAGACAGATTTTACGTGGTTAAATATTATGGCCTGTTTCATTTTCAAACACCTTAGGAGTTGCATTTAAGCCCTGGTTAACATGGAGAGTTGTTTTTTTTTTTACTCGTAAAGGGGCGGAGCTTTGTGAAGTGGCTAATTACCCGGATGTGTTGCTCTGCTACATTACAACCGATGCCCATTTACACACAGAGGACCCAGTCTGTCAGTTTACAAGACAGAAATTAGTATTTTGGCTTTTTTTCTTATCGCCAGCAGAATATAAATGACAACAAAGCATTTCAAAATAATACTATTTACATTTGTAATCCTGTATTGAACTGGGACAACACATTAAAGTTAACTCTTCTGTGCTTCATTATCTTCTCATTGAACATGTTTCCAGCTCTCAATTAGCAGAGAGCCTAATGATTAAGTCCGAGCCGCTGACATTCTCTTCCTGTGTTTGAATTGGAAATAAGAGACAGACAAACGTAGAACATGCTCGCTCTGTAATAATATTATCACCACAGGGAATATCAGCACGTCCCACAGTTGGCTGTGAACACCACAGCTCCCTGCTGACCTCTCGCCTGCATAGTTTACTGCCTGATCCTGTTCGGCTGCTGCAAAGCTAAGCTGAGCTGGAAGCTAGGAGAACATTGAAACGAGGAGGGGGGAGGTGACGGAAAGAAGAGGGAAAGATCAGCACACAAAAAAGAAACAAGGGAGGGATTGAAAGAGATATGGAAAAGTATGAAGGGCGACAAAAAAAACCAAAACAACAACACAGGACTTGTGATGAGGAGCAGTAGCGGTGATGACAGCTTAAAATAGATGAGCTGAGAGGTCAGGGTGTCTGTTGGCAGAAACACATAAGAAAAAAAAAAATACACACACATTAAAAGAAAGACGCTCACCTAAGCCGCCTGCTGGTTTGAACTCAGGAGATTGGCGTGAAGACGAGTGGAAGAGTCGATGGGGGACGCAGCTTTTGGTGGAATGATTGGGGGAAGTCTCAGAAAGGACCTGAGAGGGGCCGCAGAGAATAAATCCAAAATAATATAATCAATTTAAGACGTTTGTGGCCCAGCAATTCCCATTTACTTAAAAAGAATACACTTTGAATATGAAATAAAAACAAAAGTGCAACTGCTTAATTTAGAGGCCAAGAGTGAAAATAACCTGTCGTAACCCTTTTTTATTAGTGAAGCATCCTGTCTAATGTAAGACTACAGCGCGGTACCTCCATGGAGCCTGCCTTCCGACTGCGGATCATCGGGGACTTTCTCTGGAAGTTAATTGGCTCCGAGACAAAAAGAGCCTCGTTTGTCTGGTCCTGGGAAAGGTCCTCCAAACTGCCCTGATTGGGCTTCTTGTCTTCGTTCTGATTGGTCAGGGAAAGTTTGAAGAAGATAAATAACCCATGTGATCCTTTTAAACGAACCACATTACCATAATTCACTGAAATAAACTTAAAAGGGACCAAACTGAAATTTATGAAGAAATAATATCTTACCTGTTGTTGGTAGAGATGGGACCAAGTCATTGTTTTTGTTTTTTTTGTTGTTTTTTTTTTACAAGTCACTAGTAAGTCTCAAGTCTTTCAAGTCTAAAATTTTTTATTCAAATCCAAGTCTTAAAATTAAAAAAAATTAATTTAATTGGCATTTTAAACAGTGGTTCTCTTTTTAGATTAAGGCACTGTACTATATATATATATATTCATACACACATTTATATCAAAGGGATGTACTGTTCAGTTAGTGTTCATCTTTGTTTAAAATAATAGATTTAATAATTAATATAAACCAAACTTCACAATGATTTTTGTGCTTTGGTTAATCCAGATAACACTCAGTGATAGTCAGAGTTGCGCACCAATGTGTTTAAAAAAAAAGGCATTTATGAGTGATGTTCAAATTTTCTTAAAAGTTTAACTCAAATTAATCGTTACATTTTTGAGAATGAAGTTCCTTTTAGATGACTATTGTTTAAAACAAAGATCATCATAAAAACTGATAGTTTAAAACTTGCTGTAAAAACACTTGCGGTAACATAAGCCTCTCTACGCACATCAAGAGCTTTCTGATCAAACATGCTGACCCACCTCTGATGAGGCAGGGCGGAAACCAAAGCCAAGAGGCACGTTCTCTTCATCCTCACACCCTTTGACTCCCGGGCTGAAGTGAAGCTCGACGTGGAAACGCTCCTCTGAAGAGGGGTCCTTCTCACCACATGCACACAACAGAGCGCCCATGAAGGAAGCCACGAACATGTAGGAACGCCGAGTGACGCGGCACTCAGGAGGCTGACCTTATCGTTGTCTTCATACAGCATGATGACGATCTGAGTCATGTAGTTGAGCTCAGTCACAGCACTCAGGTAATCCATGGCTTGTTTCCACTGCTGGTCCTTCTCCTCCTGACACAAACACACACACACACACACACAGGCTGATTGGAGCTTTCAGGAAGTCCAGGTCCTGTTTAGTCCCAGAAAATCAACACCAGAGGTCACATAAAGAAAAAAACAAAACAGAAACGGTAGGTACACACATTCAGAAGTCCTCCATAGCGGAACATGCTGAGCAGGGAGTGGACGTGGCTCTCGCTCGTGAAGTAGAGCCGTGTGCGGACATGACGTCCAGGAGACATTACTCCCCGAGAATACCTGAACACCAGGGAGCAGGAAGGGATTTGAGAGCTCACTGATGAACATACAGATAATGATATACTTTTATTACACATCCAAACATAAGGTGTGTGTGTGTTCTCACAGGGGGTGCAGCTTGTTGACGGCCTCGTCCTCGTGAGTCCTCTGAAGGTCCAGCTGGATTTTCCTCATCAGAGGAACACAATAAGCCTGAGCAATGTCCAGTTTCTCTACTTTATTGATGCCGTACTCCTGACATATAATAAAAGGAAGAACAGAAAAGCCACCGTCAGTAATAAAACTAAGTATTTTTTACTTTTCTTGAATGATTGATTTTAAAGAGATGGGAGCCTATTTTCAGAAAAAAAGCCAGAAAACAGAGAACTTCAAACACACAACACAATGTTTTAAAATAACAAAACAGTTACATAAAACTCGACTCACAAAACAAACAATTATCTTATTATAACGGACAGTAAAGTGAGTTGAACAGTGGAGCAGTGGTTAGCACTGTTGCCACATAGCAAGAAAGACACAGGTTCACCTCCCAGCCTTACTGTGTGGAGTTTAAATATTCTCCAGTTTCCTCCCACAGACCAAAACCATGGATGTTAGGTTCACTGGTAACTAAATAGTCTCTAGGTATGAGTGAGAGTGAATGGATGTTTGTCTCGTTTATCTCCATTTGTCCCTGTGATGGAATGGAGACCTGTCCAGGGTGTCCTCTGCCTCTCACATGGTGACAAAGTGGGTTAAAACTGGATGGATGGATGGATGTTGTTACCGTTTAAACCAGCATTACTTCTGTTCTGCTCCTTAGGTGTAGGCATATTAGGTGGAAAAGCATTAGTAGTTTAATAGTATAGTAGATGTAGTAAAAAAGTAAACAGCAGAAAGAAGAGTTGGACATGAGATCCATTCTTCACAAATGAACCTTCACATATTTGACTTTTCTGCACTATTCTTTTAAGTGGGTGTCTGTAAAAAGAAACCTGCATGCAGACTTTTCAACCAATATTTAAATGGGTCAGACTTCATCAGTGAAAATGCATAAATATTTAACTGCATCTATAAACGGCTACTCTACCAATCCAGTTGCACTGTGCACTTCCAGAAATCAGTACAAATTAGTTAATCTTTTAATCCTTTTGTGAATGAATTATCTTACCTTCAGACAGTGTTTTTATATTTCTGAGAGCATAATAAAAATGGCGGGGAAAAAAAATGTAAGAATTTTATTTTTATTTTATTATACTGCAGCGGATGGTCAGTATATCGCATGATGCACTAGTGTGCAGTTTAGTGGTCTATGCACAGTTATAACATGAAACCCCACACATATACAAGAAAATGGCTTTTAAATAGCTGTCCACTGCAGTGACCACTATGCATGAAAGGGTTAATCAGGGAACACTAAGCTAGAGAGAGTGATTGATGACCTTGATCAGGCCGTACCTGTGGGATAACTATGTCAGCCAGAGCACGGGACAGCCGAAATAGCTCCAACGTGTCCTCCAAGTTGAGCGAGGCGTTGTGCTGAGTATCGTATTTGATGCAGTCGTAGATGTCTGGGATCTTGCTGATGTCGTAGCGTCCGTTCTTCATGCGGAAGTCTCTCTCAAGCTTGGACCAGCGCTGTAGCATCAGCTCCAGCGTCTCACTGTGATAGAGCTGCAGATCTAAAGAAAAGCACAAGATGACCAATCCTACCGCCAAAAACATTCAACCCGGACACATCTGAACCTGTTCTCTGTGGTTTATTTATGTGGAACTAATTACATACTGGAGCCTCTTTGAAAGGAGCACAAATGGTCACCGACCTGATGACTTTGGGTCCTCCAGTCTCTTTCGAATCTGTGAGGTCAGACTCTGGATGAGCGCATAAACCTTGTCACATGTTTTGACTGGATTTTCGATGACCTTCATGGAGTTCACCAGTGATGGGCTGCCTGTTGGAGCCAACTGGAGCACAATAGAAACAGATTGCATCAAAACAAGGAAGGACTTATCTGCCAGCATTCAGCATGTGAAACACTTTCCTTACAATTCTTTGAATAAGAGAAAGATTTTCCCCAAATGGGGCATAAAACGGCACGTTCAACAGTTCAAATTTAACTTGCTCAGATTGCTACATTTGACTTATCAAATAAAGTTATTCAACCATTCATTTCTGAGCAAGTGCTTTACACACACCTTCTGGTAGTCCTCTTGTGTAAATTCTTGGTCCTTCTGCATGATCTCATGTAGCCTGGCCTTCACCTTCTGCTGGCAGTCAGTCAAAGAGTCACTGTCGCTGTCCAGCAGTCCGTTCATGTTGGCACTCTTCACCATCTGAACCAGGATGGGCGTGAGCTCACCCTCCAGAGCCAACAGACCCTGCAGAGAAACCAGAAAGACTCAACTGAAGCTCATCAAAGGAGAGAAAGAGAGAAACCATGCGAGGCTTGGAAACTTTATATCTTTAAAATATGTTACCGTTTATTTTTGAATCTTCTGCTTTTAAAATATGAGGTTTTAGTAATATCTATATTTTTTTCTATTCAATTTCAGAGAAGATATTTTGTCTTAACTGGAGATTAACTGCAGCTGCATCAAAGGTAAAATACCACACAGATGTATACAGATATGATTTATTGCAATACGTAAGCTCTTGACTGCAAAGTGTTTCAATGTAACCTGAGGACAGTAAATTTCTAACTGCACATCTTTTCATCACTGAAATTTATAAGATGAAACAATAAATAAAAATCAACGAAAACTATGTTAGGAAAAAGCGAAGATTCAGCTTTAGAAGTCCTGGATATCAATCAGAGGTTCATTGTTTTTTGTGATGCGGTAACACTGTTAGACAAAGTTTCATCCCGAAGGCTGATAGAGTCACCTTGGCAAACGCTGCAGCGGTCATCTGCACCCTGCCTTCATCGGAGGCGTAGATCTTCAGATCGTGGCGGTAGGTGCTGTGCAGGCGCAGGAGGCCGCAGCCTGGAAACCCAGCATAATCACCTGGAAGATTGTGCAGAGAGAGAAGCATGTTACCTGGTTTGGTTGAAGCACTAAGAGATGTTGCACTTTTTTTTCTTTTTTTTTTTAAACAGAGGAATGAGTCAATGACGTAAATGACAGAAGAGAATAAAAATGTGTTGATTTCACCACAAAGTACCAATGATTTCCCATAAACATGAAACAAAAAGCATCTGACCAGGTGCAACATCACTTTCAGTTCAAATGCATCAAATACTTAGGAATTTGACATGGCTCGTCTCACTTAATGTGAGCTTGAATGATGTGGCTTAAAGTGTACATAAGATGAATTGAAAGTGAAGTGTGAATAGTTTTAATAAAAACAAAACAAAAATAAATAAATAAAACATTTGAGCTTCCTTGCAGATGAAATTCAATATTTAGGATTACAATAAAAGTCTTAAGATGATCAAATGTAGGAGTAGATGCAAACTAATGATACACAGCAAATCACATTGATGCTTCATGCAATTTTCTTAGTGTACAGCCAGGTAGAATCATGATATATTTATATTATATAGACATGGAGTGGGGGGGGTGGGGGTCTCCCTATTTCAAATCTAAAAAAAAGTCCACCATGTCATTATTTATTAAAAAAAAACTAAGCCAAAGTGGAAATACTGTGGGAAAAACTAAGTTCACTCTTGTTGCTTCCGTTGTGTTAAAGTGGAAAAGTAGCAGCCAGGTGCTGCTGATCAGATGTACTGATTTACTGATCAGCATCACTGTGAGTGCCTCTATAAAAGCAGGATGTTTGGCAGTTTGCTGCTCTGGAGCACAGGTGTGTGTCAACACAATGCCAAGGAGGGAAGACATCAGTAATGACTTGCTGTGGTGAGCCCTGAAGAGTGAACAGGTAAAAAGAATTACCATGAAGCCAGACAGAAAACTACTACTGATAGTTGTCTTCTTTTTCTTTCGCCTGTTCCCTTTTCAGGGGCCGCCACAGCGAGTCATCCTCCTCCATCTAACTCCATCTTCTGCGTCCTCTGTCCTCACTCCATCTACCTCCATGTCCTCTCTAACTGCGTCCATATATCTCCTCTGTCTTCAACATCCTTCTACCAATATACCCACTGTCCCTCCTCTGCACATGTCCAAACCATCTCCGTCTGTCCTCTCTAACTTTATCTCCCAGTCGTTCAACCTGTGCTGTACCTCTGATGACCTCATTCCTAATCCTATCCATCCTCGTCCCTCCCAAGGAGAACCTCAACATCTTCAGCTCTGCCACTTCCTGTTCCGTCTCCTGTCTTTTTGTCAGTCCCACTGTCTCCAAACCACACAACACAGCTGCTCTCACCACTGTCTTGCAACCTTTCCTTTGACCTTTGCTGCCACCCCTTTGTCACAAATCACTCCTGAAACTTTTCTCCATCCTGCCTGGACTCTTCTTCACCTCCTTACCTCACTCCCTGTTTTCCTGGACAGTGGACCCTAAGTCCTTGAAGTCCTGCACCTTTGTGACCTCTGACCTCCTTGTAGCCTCACTGTTCCACCTGCCTCCCTCTCAAAAACTACTACTGAGAGTAATCACTGCTAAAAGTGGTTCTACAAATTGAACTTAGTTTTTCCATTCATCTTTTCCATTTCAGCTTTATTTATGCTTAATAAATTATGACATGGTGGAATCTGTGCGTTGTGCATTTTTGTACATTTGAGGTTAGATTTGACTAATCTTTAAACCCTGTAAAAATCAGATATTTTCTTTTTTTTCTTTTTAGATTTCCTGGTAGGTAAAACCCTATGACTGAAGGATAGAGGACTTTCTTTTTCCCATGCCAGTATATATAAAGTGTTACTAAAGTGTATAAAGTACATAAAGTGTTTTACTTAATAAAGGATCTACAACATGTTGGCAACTTGTCTAAAGCTTTAAAAACAACCAAAATAAACTATCTTTCTTATAAAAGAAAGAAAGAAAAAAAAGCCCTGGCAGATTTAGTTTGGGATGATCTAATTTAGCAACACTGCAGTAACTTTGGCTGTGTGAGCAATGTCAGCTGTGGTGGATCACCTCAGGGGACACATAAACACAAAACAAATCCACTGCAATCTTAGTGTAGGACAAACAGGACTGGTTACCAGATGTGATTAACCAAAATCACAATGAGGCAAGGAGAGATCAGCGCACATTAGTGGACGGAGGAACAAGCGCTCAGAGAGAGAAAGAGGTGGAGTGGTGACAGCCAGGAAACCCTTTTCTTACCAAAGTCAATAGGGGATTCACAGCCAAGGGACCGGCCATTACCGGCTGGTAGTGTACACAGCACGACAACAGGTAAGAAGAGAAGAGCAGAGTTAATCGACTAAAGTTGTGGTGAAGAAAGAGGTATGAAAACAGCTGTTGAGATGAGGGAAAATCGCCTTCTTTTCAGAAAAAAACAAGCAACAAAAGGGACAGGTTGCATGATATTATTACATCTACTTTTAGTTCTGCTTCAGGTTGTCTGAGCAGTCCTGATACAGTTTAACATGCATTTAAACAAACATAAAAAAAAGTCTGAAAATAAGACCGTGAATGAGTGTCACAGGTCAGTTAAAGACTCAACAGGAGATAAAGTGACGAAAAAAAAAAATAATTCATGCAACCAGCACGCTTGTTTTTTTAAACTCAAGTTTGAATGAATGAGAAATGCATCCCTCATCGTCTTTAAACTGACCGTATTTACCACCACGGATGTTCGGTGTGCATGGCTGTGCATTAATCTACATTCAGCTGCAGAATACAAAGTGGTGCACAGCCTGGAGGCAACATGTAGGGACTGGTAAAGCAGTTTTAGGTTTCAAATGGCATCATTCAATTTTACGGCTTGAGATAGATACTTGAAAGAGAACTAATCAGTTCCATTAGTGCCAGCTTTTGTCTTTTTCCAGAAGGAAGCTAATAAGGAGAGCGTCAGCTTAATTGTAGTTTTTTAATAGATATGTGGTAGAATTAGACAAAATACTAATTAATAGGGGTGTGACAGTAGTGCTCATGTGCTGTTCATACATGGGTGGTGCTTTTTAATCATCTGGGGGTGTATTTAACAAGGTTTATTAGATGCAAGGAGGTGTATCAAAGCACATGAATCATAACTCATTTGGCTTCCCGTACATCTACCTGTCCCCTTTCCACTGGGACCACAGCTGTTTCTAAACAAATATTCATTCATCTGAACAAGTGATTCCTACGTTGCTTTTGTGTTGAGTGTTTTAAGAAGTATGTTCCTTTACTCCTTTTCTGTCAGCACAACAATTACAGTAAATCAGACTGCCTGTGACTAACGGATACTTGTCTGCCTGTATGAACTGGACTTGTCTGTACTAAGACACCTAATATTTACTAATACATTGTGTTTCTGTTATTATTTTTAAGGTCAATATTTAAAGACATATCCTACTATTTGGATTAGTAAGACTTAAAAGACAGAAAAAAATGAGGTAATTGCAGGAATGAGGAGAAACGATTAAACCTGACAACATTAATCTAAATGAGATGATCCAGTGGATCTAACTGATAAAGAAGCAGCCTATATTTTTGTTTTAGTCTCCTAATTTCTACTCTCCCCTACAGCCATGCTCCATCCCTGTTTTATCTTTGGCTATAAATGTTGCAGAATGCTGAGTGATTGATAACATAATCTGAACTGAAGGCTGACCTCTGACCCCACTTTGTCACAGTTTGACTTTGCTCTGAACATAAGCATGTTTATAACCTTTAGCTAACAGTTCAAATAAATCAATAAAATCAATTTAAAACAACGGCATAGGTGTACTTTTAGGCTCAAATGTGTTAATACTTGCTAATGACAATTCCTAAGAGAGACTGCAGACAATTTTTCCTTTATCAGTTAACTTTTATGTCTAATATAGACATGTCATTTAATTAACAATAATTATTCAATCTACTGGAAATTACAGCTCAAACTAATTCAGCAGCACAGCTGTCCTACTGAAACATTATACAGGACTTTATACAGGTGGCTGTATATTTGACTTACAAGACTTTTAGTACAGACTCCATATTGTGTTAGATTTCGATTTAAATTTCTAGCATCTGTCACCTCACAGCCGCAACATTTGTGCAACAGAAAAGCCTTGGTGAATTATTTAAATCTTGTTACACCTTTCCACCATCGCCAAATTTTTAATTTGTTTTTCATAGAAGTTGAACTTCTATCAAAACTATATTCTGAAAGCAAAAAAAAAAAAAAAATCAATTATAAATAATATACGGGACAAAAATGATGTAATGACTGCCAACACTGCATGTGGTGCAATTTCAAAGTAAAAGCATTGGCTATAAACAAAGATATGAACAAGGAAAAACAAGCGATGAAAATTAAATCTGTTTTTTTTTTTCCTCTCTTGGACGCTGTTTCAACCTTTTTGGAAGTATATCTGTAATTTTGAGACATGTTTCACACGAAGAGAGTCGAATAATATGATTCATAAAAATAAAATTTTTCATAAAATAAAAAAAAAAGTATTATGTATGTATATCACACACACAATACAAAAAATAGAGAACTGGCATCTAGCCAGATGGTTGTTTTGTTTTGCATATAGTGAGTTGTGTGTGTTTGATACCTTGACCTCCAGGGTACATGCAGCGGAAGGCCCTGCCCAGCTCCTCGGCCTGAACCCGGCCCGCAGGCGTCAGCTCTCCGCCCCACTTTAACACCAGCAGCAGAGATGGACCATCCTTCTTACAGTCTGGAAAAACAGCAAAGAGTTTTCTCTTTTAAATGCTACATTCACAAAAACCTTTCACGCTGTGTCCTGATGCTGCATGGTGATACAACTTCCTCAAAAGGAAACTTTCTAATAAAATAAGTACGTTTTTGTAGGTTCAAGAGATGTGAGCATGTAAATACAATCATTGATGCCATTTAAACGTTATATTGAACAAGTGAAAGATGTACAAATAAGAACATGTTTTAATAATGATAATATTTTTGGTACTACTGAGACTTAAAGTTGCCATAATGTTTGGCTCAGGATCATCCTGGAAGAAGTCCTGATGGACATCACACATCACATGTTTTTATGCTCTAAAAACATTTACATTAAAAAAAAGAAATTCTACCTCTTTGATGCTATTTTTGTTTTCTCTGATTCTTCTTCATATGCACAAAGAAAAATAACCAATTTTCTTGTCATTATCCCAATTACCAGGAACAAGACCGCAGACTTTGTCATATAATATATTCAGAATAGTTTTATATTCCCACTGTAGAGTCTAAAAACTCCCATTAGTAATTTGACTCCCTCTTCTTTATGGTAAAAACCACAAGCAATAAAACCTAAGAGTGTAATTGGGCTTTCATTACCTTCTACTAAAATAAACCACTGTTTAAATGTTTTTTCACCAATCACCAATAAAAGATAATGATTGTATTTTAAATTGAGCTGCTTTTTCTTGTAGTTTCTTGTCAAAAGGTCATAAAAAAGTAAAGCAAGTCTCCACCCTTCTTAAAGCCCAGCAGCCACGTACTAACTACTCTCGTTCTGAAGATTTAGGCTTTCACACCAAAATACAGTAACTTAAGACAGTAAAAAACAAACAAAACAAAAAAAACATATATTATATATATATATATATATATATATATATATATATATATATCAAATGCCAATCTAAAAAGATGAGTCTTCAGCTTTTTCTTGAATAAATCCACTGAGTCCACAGAACGTAGTTTTGGTCCTTCACAGTGATGCTTTGCTATTCTCTCATCTTCAACCATTTTAACTTTATCCTTATCTTGGACTACACTTAAGTTCATTTTGTTTCTCACTGAGGTCCATAGATTGAACCAGTTTGTGGCAAAAAAAACAAACCCTAGTCTCACACCTGTATAGCAGCAACCACTGTTGACATAACAAGCCATGCAAGTCCTGCTAATCAAGTTTTCATTTAAGCTTTAACTGTACTTATACAGCACCTTTTTAACCTTTCAAGTTATTGCAAACCGCTTCACAATATTTCTCATTCACATACAGTGCTTTCTAATTTATATATGGGCATATCAGGGACATTGTGGGGATTCAGGGTCTTGTCCAAGGAAACTGATACTGCAGAGGCTGGAGATCAAACCTATGACCCTCCGATTAGAAGATGTCCTCCTTCACATTTCTCCTACTGCATCTGATTATTCTATCACTTCCAAAAAAGTTCAAACACTTCATTACATTTTTGTGTAATTTGTTCACATACAACTTGGCTTTATCACACACACCAAACAATTGACAAATAATACGTGCGTTTCTTACTACCTTCTTCTTCACTGGAGGCTTTAGGTTGGCCGTTTCTAAGGTAGGTCAGCTGGACTTTCCTGTTGATGCCTGAGAAGTGACCGTACCTGGAGGGGTTGGACACACACACACACACATCAAGCAGACAGAGTTTATATGCACACAGGCAAACAATAGAATCCATCTTATCTTTAAACATCTGAGTTCATTCCTTGTTTTTGTATAAAACCAGCTTAAAAAGGAGGAAGAGAACAAGGCAACAACTTTTAAAATCGTTCACGCTGTTCAAATGCACTCCTAATATCAGTATTAGCAGGAGGTTTAATAAGATTTAGTTATTTTAGGGTATTTGGGACTTAAACACTTGAACACTAGTAGCTCTAACAGAACTCCAGACATGGCTTTAGTAGGAATGTGTGTGTGGACATGGGAAAGATGCCCATCAAGTTAAGCTGTGTTAAGGAATGAACAAATCTGCTGAGTAATGAGAACAAAGTGTTCTGACAAAGTCATGTGGTGCGGGACCCTGAGGCGGGAGAAAGAAATGCGAGCAAGGGAATCTCAACAGGTGTGAGAAGATGAAACCTAAAAAGTGGTTTAGGAGGGTCTGAGAAGTCTATAAAGTACAACGCAAAACTCAAGCAAAGCTGTTAGTTACAGAAACACACGGTTATAGAAGTGTGTTCAAGACAGTAATTTTGATTGAATTAATCTCTATTTATAATTCCTAAAACAAAACACTGTCATTTTGTGAAAAAAAAAAATTGTAGTTGTGATGGATAGTGGAGAGAAATTATCTAAAAAGTTTCAAAATTATTATGTAGGTCCCATCTGCAAAGGCAGCCTCATCCCATGATTTTGCAAGTGAGAGCTTTATAGAAGCTCATCCTTGACAAGCTTATCCTGCCAAATTTATTTTTCCAAAACCACAGCATGGGGCACTTCTGTGTCATTTCTATTGGCTGTGCACCTCCTAATTTTTGTAATCTGTCGAGCACTAAACTGTTAGCAAGTTGTAAAATACGAAGAGCTGTAGGGTGACGTCTACAAACAGGTTTACAATCATTGTAAATCTTACAAAAATAAATAAATAAAAAGTTCAAAACCATTTACATGTAAAGGAGATTCAGCAGCTTCTGAATTTCTGTTATGTTTCTTTTAAATTTTATATTTCACATTAATCTACGCTCAGAACCCCATATTGACAAAGAGAAAACAGAATTTTATAAAATTTTGTTAGGCCTCAACTCTCCACTTTATGTCTGGAGGAAACCAGGCACTACTCGTCAACTGCCCAACACCATCCCCACAGGGAAGTATGGTGGTGGCAGCATCATGCTGTGGGGATGTTTTTCAGCAGAAGGGACTGTGAGACTGGTCAGGGTAAAGAAAAAAAAGCCAACTGAAGAAAAGTACAGAGATAACCTTAATGAAAATCTGTAAAGTGATCCAGACCTCAGACTAGATCGAAGGTTCACCTTCCAACATGAGAGGAGAGAGGAGAGGAGTGGCTTAGAGACAACTTTGAATGTCCTAGAGTGGTCCAGTCAGATCCTTAACTTGAACCCTATCAAACATCTCTAGAAAGACGTGAAAATGGCTCGACCAACACTCCCCATCCAGCCTGACTGAGCTGGAGAGAATTTGTAAAGACGAAACACAGACAATCCCCCAGATCCAAGTGTGTGAGGCTTGTTGCATCAAACCCAAGCACTTGCTTAAGAAGAATTTATTTAACGTACAACTTCTAGTATCTGTCCTGCTGTGCACTACTCTTTCAGTAGTGACCCCTACTGTTCAGGAAAAGCACTGCAGCGGGTGTAGGACGTATCAGGTGCTGTTGGCAAAGGTAGCTCTGCTATGATGATGTCAGAACTCACTTGATCTTCGACCTATGCTCAAGTGTGAGCCGTCCTTCAGCAGGAAAGCACGTATCACACAAGACTACACATCAGGGAAGTGGTAGGGTACATAGTTAGTCAGTTTTAAGGTAGATTTGTGACGTAATCACACAAATCTTGCACCGTTTTGCTGTAAATAACAGTGGCACTGATAGCAATATGCAAGATTGGTTTCTTCAAATATTTAGCAGCTTATATAAGTGGAGAAATATACACATTCAGTACCCTCTAAACAATTTTCACAATATATTCCTAGTTTGCAAGAACAGCAGCAAACAGAATACTATAAATGCACATAAGAAGCACCAATAGGAAGAGATTAGAAGATTTAGACTCCAGCCAATAGGCGGTAAGGTCAGCATGCACAATAAGAAGTAGAGCACACACTGATCTACACACCCAGAAACACAGTAAAATTCTCATTTGACTGTGTATGTGTCAAGTGTTAATGGCTAAAAATGAATAAAATATAAAGAAAATGAAACATTAAGTGTACAAAACATTAGGAATGCCTTTCAAATTTTACCATAAATGTCCGATCTCATACCAACCAAAGCTAGATTAGATTATTTACCCGTTTTCAATGTTTAAAAATATATTTTTAAATGGGAGAAACCTGAGAAAATTACCAGCTTGTGCCAAGATTGGCCTGACTGGTCTGTGTCCAAGAAAATATTCTTATGTTCCTAATACTTTGTACACACGGTCCATGTGGACAAAGAAAAGGAGGGCAGTAAAACCTCATCCTTTAAAGTGAAAAGGGAGGGGGTGCGTACTGATTGACATTCAAGCTGGATTCCCTTTTGGAGAGAAGGACAGAGGGACAGAGGGGAAAGAGAAGAAACAAAAACAAAGAATTAAAAGTCAAGATGAGAGAGAGAGATGGAGCGTTTTCATGGTGAACGTGTGGAAGTGAGTACGAGAAAGATGACTGAATCCTGATGAAAAGCAAATGTTGCAGGATCTGCTGATGAACGGTGATGCCAAATAAAAAAATAAAAAAAATAAAAAACGGAGTGTGTTGACTAATGCTGTGTGTTTCTGTGAGACACCACTCACATTTCTAAGACGGTCTTGAGTTGCTCCAATTTGGATTTCTTCTCCTCGATCTCACAGTCCATGTGCTGGCCCAGTTCAACCAGCAGCAGGCGGGCGATGTCCAGCACTTCCTGGAAACACAGTAACGTCAACACTTAAACGGAGACTTTTCTCTGGAAACTCTACCCAGAACAAAAACACACTCTGCACAGGTCTAGACTGGTCAATACAGAGGAGAAAAAACAAATTGGTAATAATGAAGAAAGCTTTCAAATGTTTTGTAAACACAGGATGGTCAGAGTAATTGCAAGTTATTGGACAGCAAGCACAAATAGTATTTAGCTGTATAAATATAGTAAACAATCCTGTCTAAAACACTATTTAAAGAAGATTCAGTCTCAACCTGACTCAAAAACCTGGAGTTTTCACATACACATACAAGCCTGAGCACAGAAAAAGAGAAGTCTGCAGTTTAAATAAGTCTCAGTCACCTGCAGCTGCTTTGGCTTTTTCAGCTTTAGCTTGCCTTTCTTGTATCCTTCGTACTTTTTGAACAAATCAAAGAATCTGTTAAAAAAGAAATCAAAAGAAATAGGATCAAGATACACACAGTGAAAAGATTCCCTTTTAAATCAAATCCATGTTGCTATAAACTACAAGACCTTTACTTAAACTTAAAATTTATTATTTGTGTTATTTATTGAAGAAATTGTTTTGTTTGCTGTTTTCTGTGAGACTTTGGTCAAAATGAAATCAATGTTGATGTCTCTTAGTTCCTGACTAATACTTCTCATCCTTCTTACCCAGTGTAGTGTATACAGAACTATACTGTACAATCTTAAAATCCGCTAATAAACCCGAGCTGTCGTATTATCAAAGAAAAAAAGACAAAAACCTTGAAGCAGAGACTTACAGAGGATGACGAACCTCCATTTTCATCTTTTGTTTTGGTGTTCGATCTCCGTGGCGGATGATGGCGATGACGCAGCGCAGCTCCATCCTGAAAAACACAACGAAGTAAGAGACAGGAAGACATTGTGCTAAAAAAATATCCTTTATTTTACAACAATACACCAAAATATATGTGTTATTTCCTAATCAAACCTCCAATTTTGGTTGTTAGTCAACAAAGGTTTTTACCGACATAAACTCAGATGAGACTTTGAACTGATTAAAGAAAAAGGTTAGAGGTCAGTGATCCTCAGTAATACTATATCACTGAGTGAGGTTTATTTTCCATAAGACTGCATACTGTTGGAAATATGGCACTGCAGTGTCATTGTGTCCAATATCAACACTGAAAAGAAGTGCAATAAACAAACATGCACGGTGACACATTTGGTTAGCAATTTTGTCACGCAGCAGGAAAGTCCCAGGTCGACTCCTGGCAGGAGCCTTTCTGTGTGGAGTTTGCATGTTTTCCCAGTGCTTGTATGGATGAGTTTTCTCCAGGTACTCCAGTTTTCCCCCACAGTACAAAAACATGCACTTTACCTTTAACATGCAACTATCAATGGTTACTAGATGAGAGTGAATGGTTGTCTGCCTCATTTGTCTCCATGTGGATTTGTGATGGACTGACCGGGATGTACCCCACCTTTCGCCCAATGACTGACAGACTAGTAGGATTTTCACTGGTCTAGATGACCAGGTTTAGATCCACATACGATTTAAAGAATTGTAGCTAGAAGGTAAAGTTCACAGAGATCGCTATGAGCAGCATCATGATAAAAGGGCAAAACAGAAGTGAGGAAAGTGGTATTCTTTATTGCAACTCATATCATCATCACAAGATTCAACTTATTGAATTATATTTTATGATTTCCTAGTATCATTCAGTCCTAATTAACTTCTTTTTGAGAGCTAAAACTGGAAGAACCTCATGCAACTATTCCTTAAAGTAAAATTTAAAAATGAGGCCACAAAAAACACAAAGTATACTATGTAAAGATCAAATCAGCTTCACAATTGTCAATAAAACATTCTCCAGGAGTGAAACTGTTCAGGAATGCTCATCACCACTGGGCAGTGTCAGTACATACATGGTTCCTGAGGTTGTTGGGACGATGGGGATGTCTTCAGCCTCCATGGGGATGGACCAGGGGATATGCAGCTGGGGAGCCAACTCCCTCATTACCATGTTTCTGGTGAAGCCAACAAAACCAACATTAACAAGCCCCAAACACTAAAAAGTGCAATGATATTAGGTCCAAAAATAAAACTAAGTTTTTCTGTATTGTACATCTCCAAACTTAGAAGTTGCTGCTTCTGTACAAAAGAAAATTTCATAAGCTTTATGTCTTTAATCATGATGCTTAGTTGTTTTGTCTGAAAGAACAACAACAAAATAAGTCTTAAAGCTGATAACAGGACTCTCAGAGCTGGCTGGAAATCTGGGTTAATTAAACCCCAAAATTTGACACTAATTAGCTTTAAAGCTAGAGAAAAGAGAATACTCTTCAGGGTCACAGAAAGGACAAGATGATCAGAAAGACAGTTTATCACATTCTGGATTCTGTGACCTTTATATTTTCACATATACAGTATTTGTGTTTCCTAGAAGCTTTGGTTCGTTGAGTTAAATCTTATTCTATTAAACAGCTATATTTCAGTGGGCGGCCACCTACCCCAGGACTTTGGCACAGTCGTCGTAGTATTTCATTGAGTTTTTGACAAAACTGAAGCCGTTCACGTCACAGACATAGGAGTGACCGTTGGCTCTAAGCAGGTCGAATCCACACACCGTTTGCTTAGGAAATAAAGAAGAAATACAGTAATGTCAAATTATGTATGTAATGAAAACACAGAATCCTGTGCAAAAATACCTGAACACCAAAATTATGAAAAAGCAGATAAATATTTAGAGTTAAACACAGCTCCTATCTGAATTGAAAAACTTAATTCAGATAGTCGCCATGACAGAAGGGCACATGTGTGTGTTTGTAAAACATCTCACACAGCTGGATGGATTGTGCTGAAACTCAAAAAATAATCTATACCTGAATATGTTTAAAGTCAACACATTTCAAGATGGCTGCCACAGCTAATCAACCTTAGCTGTTTTACCAATAAAAAGAAAAAGGTTTAAAGTTATCTGCAAAACTGCAATTTCAAACACTGCATTTGTACATTGCACTTACACCAGAAAGAAAAATAAAATTATTTCATATGCTTCTTGTTTGGTTGCTCTAAGTGTTGTGTTTTTTTTGTTTTTGTTTCCTAGGTTCCTGATTCCAAATCAGCCATCATTTTGTGTAGCTTTTTATGTTTTAACACCATTTGTTTACGGTTTAATTACTTAAATTCCTAAATGTGAGGAAATATGTCCTTAACTTTGGAAGTAGAAACAATTTTTCTTACATCTGAAATGTCCAAATGTTTACAATACTTAGGTCAAAGTTATATATAGTTTTAAAATGTGTTTAACATTAGGAAGTCTTGTCCCAGAGAAAACAAGACGCTACATTTACATTAAAAAGGCACCCAGAGCTTTTTACTGTGGAAAAAAACAACAACAAGCTCACAGATGAAGCAGAATTCCTAACATTTCTTTAACTTAAATGATGAGTCTTTTCCTCCCATTTTCTCTTGTGTGACGGACTACATTCACACATGGTCACTAACAAACTCCAGTTTACCTTGAAGGCCAGGCAGACCTTTCGGGCCACCAGTTTCTCCATGGCAGTGAGCATGACGGGGTAACGGATCTCCTTCCCCTCGCTGTCTCTCTCCACCTTCCCATCCAGCGCCGGAGACTTCCTGGCCTCGGCATGGGCGTAGTCTGGGCCCACCGTATACACCTGAAATGTTTAGGAAAAATCCTCAGAGCAGGTTATATTCAGTTATTGTACAACTGATGAATTCGCCAGCAGGAGTATGTGCTGCCAACACTAAAATAACACCCACAGTACCTTCACGTCTGTACCATCTGTTGGCATGAACTCCTCATAGATGTAGGATCCAGTTTGTCGCACGCTGCTTTCTGGCGAGTACACGCTGCTGCGACTCCCGATCTACAACAGAGCAGGGAAAAAAGGGGTCGTTTGTGGGAATTCAGCTCTCAGTTCGTTTCATATTAGTACTCTGATGACCTTTTTGTTTGTTTACCCAGGAGTTACCCTAGCAGTACTGTAAGAATAAAATTTATTTTTAATCCCCTGCCGCTGATAGGCAGGCGACAATGTTTTTACCTGTTTTTGTATGTGTGTTATGTGTATCTGTTTGCAAACCATCTCACGATCCAGTGGACAGATTTTCATGAAATTGTCAGAAAGTAATCATTAGATGTAGCTCTAAAGCTCAATAACATTTGGAGTCAACCCAATTCAAGATGGCTGCCACAGCTAATCAAACTTAGCAAATAGAGGAATGGCTACAGCTCTGGTAAAATCTGATGTGGTAGTAGCTGAGAGTCATTCACAGCACAATGTGTGAGAGATCTCCCATAAGATTTTCTTCAAGGTTTGAACGCAGCAGCTCTAACGCCATCACTTTTCAAGATAAGATGATCTTAGTTTAAAACTTTGGGATAAAAGATGGTTGGCAGTGATCAAGAAATGATAATCCTTTAATTTTTTAAAGAAATGATTCAAAAGGAGAAAGTTTTCTTCTCTGAGAAGTATTAAAAAACAGAAATCCTTAACACATTTGTAAAACCATTAACAGTATTTATGAGATATCACTGTGATAATAATCAAACATCCCTCTTCCTTTAGTGAAGCATCTCCGAATCAAACGGAGACATTTGCTGCCTGCTTTGTTTGACAGACTACCTTTCTGAAGAGCCTCTGGCTGCCTCCTCCTGCAGATGTTGGGTAATAGATGTAGACGTTGTGGTCCTCTGCACACACAGGTTTCTCCACAAAAGGTTTAGGAAACACCTCGCCGTTCACCTCGACATGGTCATCCCCCTCCACCAGGTTACACTCTACACAGAATGAAACCAAAAGGCTTGAATTCAATCCACCAGGAGCAGCAAAAACTAACAAGTTATTACATGTTACAGATGTCACAGGCTGAAATTCTACCAGTACACAGTCATTTTAAGGGGGGCCTGTTTATATTATCAAGTCTATTTGTCGTGTTTTTATTTTGTTTACTAGAGTAGCGACTTTTAAATGCAAAACGTCTCGTCACCTTCGGGGTTGTCGGGGTCTCGGTTTAACACGCCATAACGAGGCAGGTCGATGCCCTCTTCCTGAAGGATCCGATACACTTCTCTCCTAATGTGGGATCAAATACGGTCATTAATATCCTCTACGTTTGTGTGGTCTGTATTGAGTTGTTTTCATGTTTGTGTTTGAGCAGCTCCAAAATTAAAATGCACTCCATAATTCATCAGAAGACCTGTTTGCTCCAACTGTACCTGTCCTGAATGAAATACTGCATGTTGAGATCATTGATGAGCAGTGGATTCCTGAGCTTGGCATATTCCACCGCTTTATCAAGAGGGAAACCTGACACCAAAACAAACACATTTCTCCAATCAGTTCATATTTTACAGCTCATCATTTTCACTTTAGTATGAATTAACACATTTTCTTTTCTGACCTCAATAATCGCAGATTGTGAATTATTCTGTTGAGGGCTTCCCATAATGAGAAATGTTCTTATTATTCTCCCTGTTGCTCTTCTTGTGATTATGGTAGATAATTAGAATGGACTGTGAGTTTCCAATATTCAAAGTGTACTTAAAATAGGGTTAGGGTTAGGTCTCTGTACCTCAGGCCCACAATCCTTTTTAAGCAAAAACATGAAACAGGCAACAGTCCCAAGTTATAAAGTGACTGAAGTTAGAGCTTGGTAAAACTGATTTCTCTGCTGTATTAACTCGCCCTACGGGAGTAAAGAATGAAATAAGCAGGGGTTGTGAGAAGCATGAATGCTGGTAAGTGGAAGGTGGGGCAGGGTAATCAAAGAAAAGTTAAATAATTACAGATAAATTCGAAGAGAGTCTTTGCTGAATATGCCTATTCCTGGTGATGGGTAGGTACATGTTCTTGGTAAATATCAGCTCTTTCTCTTTCCAGTAAAAATGACACCGAACTAACATGTTCCCACCGCTCTGTGAGCAAGACTCAAACATGTCTTTAAATAGAGTTCAAAATTATCTTGTGGAAAAAGTGACTCAAACTTTTCCCGACTTCATCAACTTCTGTTTGGAAGGGAAATATCACTTATAGAGCACAAAAATAGCATAAATATTCTGGTAGGAAAAGATTTGGGCAATAAGACAAACTTTACTATTTAAAATCATTTACCAAAACATATTGGAGTTGCATTAATACAGTTAGTTTGAAATAAAAAAAGTGACACATCTCCACCCTGTGTGTATTTTCATACCTAAAGCGGAGGAGGATTTGAGAAATGACAGCTCTTTGATATGAAAAAAAAAAATCTTTTTCAGACGCTCCCAGGTAAGTGGTTTATTGATAGATTTTTTTAAAGACATGAGTATACTCTTGTTTCACTTATTACTTCATCAATTAAGCAAATCTGAAGCAGATTTCAAGTGTGATATTTGCATTTGGACAATATTTGTGCTGTGATCCTACAACATGAAGCTTCTAAAGAGAAACACACCAATTTTAGACTGGAAAGAGAAACGAATCTATCAGGGAGACAGCACGAACATCACCAGTGATCATATCGGCATTTTGGTACATCCTAAAAAGGCATGAATTATAAGGAACTTCAACAAAATAAAAAACTTTAATTGTACAGAATACAACAAAGTGCAACTGTGATAGATTACAAAAGAATACTCTCCAAGAAAAAAAATAATAGAGTTTATAAGATTCATACCATTCACCTATTAGTGACAATAAAAGAAACAAGATTATTTTACTCTCAGTAAAATCCTAAATCCTTTTTTGTCCGTTTTATTTAACTCATTATTCAAGATCTCACTAAGGGATTAGCTGGTTATGAACTCGGTAGGTCAGGTGTTTTATCATCCTGGGAAAAAGAAAGTCCACCCTCTTTCAATTTTAGAGTTTTACATATCAAGCCTTAATAGAAAATGATCTGATTTTTACCAGATTTCAAAAGGATTTAAATCTAATCCAAGTGTACAAAGACGCACAACATTTTCCACCAGGTCACATTAATTCAACAAAAATTAAGCCAAAATGGGAAAACTTGTGTATGAAAAACTAAGCCCGCCCATGATCCAGCAGCCCTCAGACCCACATTAAGCAGAAATAACTTAAAGTATTAATTTTTTTCAGTCATGTCTGGGGCTTCAGCCAGCATTCAAAAACCCAGTAGGATTAAACCTGCAAATAGACTCCATATTATTATTATTGTGGGTCAAGTTCAGAAAGCAACAGATCATTGCTGAGCATAAAAGGATCAGAGCAGATTTTCTCTGAACATCCTAACATTTGTAAGTTTTACCTTTTGAATGGAAGGAGATGAGACAGTCACAGACGGGCCATTTCTCCACTGGCTCCTCCAGAATCACCTCCTCGGGAAAGATGACCACATCAATGTAGTCAAACTTACAAAGTCTCTCCAAGATCTGAGTCATGGGCTTCGATTTGGACTTCTTCATCATTGAACATATGCCCACAACAATCTGTCGCTCTGACGGCTGGAGGAAAGGACAACAATGTTAAAAAAAAAATGAATTCTGTAGGTGAAATGTAAAATTAGATATTTTAATTTTACACTTATACTATCATCACGTACAACCAAGGTAAACTTTGCATGTTTTATTAAAAAGGTATAACAGGTAACATTACCAACAATCTTCAACCATTTTCAAATTAATTTTCATGAATTGGTTAAAAGGGTTTGTAAAAATAAATAATGTTGAAAAAAAAAATTCTTCTATACAGAAAAAAGGCCACATTACCAGCATTAATTGATGTTATAGAAACAAAGGCATGGTAAGGTCTTTAGAGGAGGCAAAGGCAAAAAATAAAAATCTGATGAGGCATTTCCTTGAAGGAAATGACCATCGCAGGCACACATGTGCACAAACATTCACTGTTAAGGTCTCCAATTAACCTGCCACAAATATTTTTGGGTTTAGGGATATATATATATATATATATATATATATATATATATATATATTTAAACTTTGAGCCATGTTGAAGACAGTTTTCTGTTATACTATGGATCAGTCAGTCAGTCAGTTTGTCTGTCTATACTGAAGTGCCTGAAGAAAAGCCATGTACACACAGAGAGAACATGTCTACACAAAGGCCCCAGCTGTTATCTGACCAGGAGACTCCTTACCATGAGGCAACAGTGTTAACCAGCTCCCCACCGTGCAGCTACACAATGATCCATTAACATGAAATCGCTCAGCTCAGCTTTACTTATATAATAATAATAATAATAATAAATCTTTTGTTTGGGGCTTTTAAACAAAACTACTAAGCAGCTAAAGAGATCATAAATCCGTTCTTATTTATTTACCTTTTCGCAATTAATTCCATCCATTTGTGTTTCTGCTCACATGGAGGATCTAAGTCCAATGTTCAGCCTCCTTTTAGCCTTGGAACAGGGCTAAGTTTGAGCCATTAATTGATCTTTGGTCACTAGTTAGTGATCAACTAATTGTGCAGTGCTTCAAAGTTGTGATTTGTGGAGTTCTCCAATGTCATGTAGGCTGACTGATACGTTAAAGGAAGTGGAAAAAAAAAGAAACTGGTGAGATGATAATGTTAGAAACTGAGAGGGAACACGAGAAAGGAGGAGCTAATTAAAAGGCAGCGTTAACGATGAGAGTCTTATGTACATGTCAGATGTATTTACTTGTTTTAGACAAGCCAGAGTCTGAACTTAGTCTTTTGTCTCTGGACAGTCTTTGTTGCGTCTGTGAAACATGAACCTTCTCAGCCCCCTGTTTCTCATACGCCCTCTATAACTTTGTACCCTAAAAACCACAACAACAACGGAGCACTTTGTACTATTATTTCCACGTCTGTCCCACTTCATTCTGATATTGTTCAAATTGAACTTTGATTCTGTGCTGATATGGTTATCAACGTTGTTTTTGGGAAAGTCTTTAACCAAGTTAAGAATGTCCTTTACTGGGTTTTGGTGTCATTAATGTGGAACGTTCTCCCCACCTAGTGGAGCGACACGGGTATTTCAGCATTTTAGTTAGAATGTGTGAATTAAGAAAAAAAAAATATATAGACTACGGCTGCACGACATTAGGCAGCTGCAGTAATAATGTTACATATAGTGATGATGCAATCAGTTTCAATAAACCCACATGTCCGGTCATCACAATGCTTACAGGACTCTCCATGTGCCAGCTGTGGGAATGGGGATCCGTCTGTGATTAACTAGAATTCTTTGCAATGTTGATATTGCACACACACAGATATTGAAATACCAGTAAATATTGTGCAGTTCTAATACAAACAGAACAAGAAAAAAAAGGAACTTGTTTAAAAAAAAAAAAAAGTACCCAGAGTAGTGCACACGAGGCCTTAGTTTCTCCTAAAATGGCCACTGCACTGCGATTAGATTATTTTGATTTTGTGTGACCTTTCCTTGGGACAAACTCTGAATTAGTTTTATCTTTTGATAAGAAGACGATTTAAATCCTGTCTGAAACATTTCTGGAGGGGGGGTTAATGAGCTTTTCTGCCCCCAGCACTGGAGGCACAGCTGTGGACTTTCATCAGATCATGACGTTGGGTGTAATTACCCTTTTCTTTTCTTTTCTTTTTTTTTTTAAACTGAAAATGTCACCGTTCTTCCAGTAAAACTGCCTCACACAAAAACCTTATTGCTGCCGTACTTATGCTATTAAATTCATTCAAAAAATTATTGTATAAAACATTACGTTCTATAATTTGCCTTCACTGCTTTTGTTAATGATGGGATTGTTGCTAGTCTTTTTATTACACTAAAAAAGGCACCAAAGAATGAATTAGATGAACATGTGAAGCAAAGATAAATGCAGACAAAAGACTTAAAGTCATAACTACTTATTAGGTACCTAACACAGCTTTGCCTTCTATAAGAGCATGTTTCTACAGCATTAAGACTTCCTCCACTCCACTTTCCTCGTGTTAGCCTTTGTATGTTTTTGTTTCCATTCTTTTTCCTTCTCCAGTTTCCGTTAGACCATCCTGTTTTTGTGTTCAGGCTTGTTTACTTCCTCAGCCCACAATATGACCCATGACATATTTTTTTAATGTAAATTATACATTTATTGTTAGGGTTGTTTATCTTATAAAGCTGCATTCCTTAACACTGGTTACTAGAATAACATTTTTAACACTTCAAAATATAGATTTTTAATTTTAAAAAATGTTCAGTGTAGCAGTAAAGCATGACCTACACACATGGATCTTTTGACACTTAAAAGTTGCACATTTATCAAATGCAGTGTGAACTTCTCAGTTTCCACCTGTCACTTACCGACTCATTTTCATCCTCATCCTCCATGTCCTCCTCTCGAAACGTCTCTTTCTTCATACCAGCATCCATCTGGCCCATGTCTTGCTCATCTTCCTCACACCCGATCACAAACCGGGGAACGTCTCTGCGACTCCACCCCTGTTCTTCCGCTCGTCCTGGTCCGTTGCAGAGCTCGGACATCACAAATCCGGGCGCAACATGGCTCCGTCGGGGAACGCCGTCCTACTCAGGGAGGTTAAGATGCCGATAACAAGGGCCGGTTAACTGTAACGCGCAGGTTGGCTGACACCTGGCAGGCGATGATGTGAAGGATCCGCTGATCCTCCTGAGCTGGCTGACGATGACAACATTAACACAACACGTGCTGAGATGGTAAACAAAAAGCCACCGTGATAAGAGGTAGATAAAAAGGCACGTGGAGGTAGGCCGTACAGATCCTGGCTGGAAAAGTCCTTGGTTTATGGTTCAGGAAAAAACACGTCCCAGACGAGAAACTTCTCCTCTAATGGAGAACATTTAGACACCAGTTTGCCTTACCTGTGGAGAAAAGACAAAAAAAAAAAAACAGAAAACTAGTTCAGCAACAAGTTTAACACAGTTCCTTAAGCTTAATCTAAACAACAGCTGCTACATCCATCACGTGTGAAATAAATAACTGCATCAGCAGCAAAACAGAGAAATAAATCCTATAGAAATAAAAATAAGGCAGCAATAGAGTTGATTAAGAGCTCTGCTGACAACTGAAATACATTTAAGTATTTCTGATTTATTAACCAAATATACAAACTCATTTATATATTAACTACTGAGAAGTCTTGTTATTGTTTTTCTAAAATAATAACTGGTATTTTATGTATTGTTTAGAGATTGCTGATTGAAATCCACACATATGACAAAGACGTACAAGCCTTGTGCAACAAAACATTTTAGACAAAAAAAGTTTTTAAAGGCTGCCGTCTTAACTACAGTCTTGAAAGTTTTGTAGCCGTTTATGTGGACATTATTTTTTTAACTTTTACATGACTGTCAGTTGAGCATTATATGGTTCTCTTGGCAAAAACAAACTTTCTGTCTGGAGTGCCTCAGGTTAAACTAGAAGTGCTACAGCTAGCTGCTAAAGCCATTTGTATGGGCAAAAAACACTGAATTCTGTGTAAATAATTGTGTAATGTGAAACTGACTGCATTGTAAAAGTTTATAAAATAATGTTTCTATAAGCAGGAATGAAACTTTAAAGATTGGAGACGTCCCAAGATGGCAGCAGTCCACTTTGGTCGCGGCCTGCTCGGGCAAACTGCTAGCTTGTCTGTCTAATAAGAATTTAAACTTTATTTCTCCAAGATGAGGTTGCTTAAAGTGCTATCTACAAGAGGCAAGATACTAATTGTTCATAACTTTTCCTCAAAAACCCACTTCAAAATGGCCGAAATATCCCACAAGCAGCTTGCTCCCCCTTATGGAGAAGTACAGCAAGGGAAAAACATTTCCTGCATATCTGAGAAATGAGCAGAAACAACAAAAAGCTCATTTTAGTTCATTTAAATATACATTTACAGCCTGTTTTATACTGAACATTATTATAACCTCACTTTTGTCTAAAACTTTTTCTATGTACACAACAGGCCTTTTCCTCTCAAACACTGTTGTGTAAAAACCTTTTATTGTGGCCAGCCTGAGGCACACCTGTGCAATAATCCTGCTGTCTAATCAGCATCTTGATATGCCACACCTGTGAGGTGGACAGGTTATCTCTGCAAAGGAGAAGTGCTCACTGACACAGAGTTACACAAATTTGTGAACAATATTTGAGAGAAAATGGCCTGTCGTGTACAGAAAAAGTCTTACATCTTTGAACTCAGCTCATTAAAAAAAATGGGAGCAAAAACAAAAGTGTTGCGCTTTTATTTTTGTTCAGTATATGTGTATAAACAGAAGAAACAAAATGTATGAGTTGGCTGAAATATAAAAAAGTTAAACAATAAAACTAAACTCCAGCTGTTAGCACAGTAACATCAGAGAAAACCAACGGTAGGATAAACTGAGCTCTGCATCGTTAGGGAGATTATAAGCAACAAAATGACCCGCTATGAGTTCAAGCTGACACATTTATTTCATAAAGAGTCCACGCTGATGTTTGCTGTTGCCATAACAACAGACACCAGCAGGAGCCAGGTTATTGCTCACTTAAGAGTTGTGTGTGGGTATTATGGTGAATCACATAACCGCGATTTCGTTTTTCATTGAAAGTCACTATTAAATGGGAAGAAAAAACTCTGACAGATGCAGTTTCAGTATCACTTTTATCCCAGCATCTTTTAAACGATTTAATAGCGGCTTGTGCAGAGAGCGTACAGATGACAAACTTTTAATTTTTCTAAAGTCAGTTCAAGAATTACTCGGTAATATTTGCTGTTTAGTCCTGAAACTGTTCTCAACCTGTGGATGGTGCCAAATAACTTCTCAGAAGTTTTTTTAACCCAAGGACTGCGGCCTGATGCTTGTTTGAAGGCGGCTCAAAATTTCAACCAAGTGAAACACGGCTAAAACTCCTACTGCACAGGTGAAAGACACAAGACCGCTAAATGACCCAAAAAGACCAAATAAAGATGCTGAAACTGAACACTGAGCTGCTTATTCATATTACGCATCTGATCTACAGTTCGATACGCTTTTCTCTACAGTTTGAGCTTCATTTTCAAAGATCCAAAACTATTTACAAAGCTGTAAACGGTCACCAAACTTCAGCAAATGTTAACAGGCTCTGAATGTGAGCGTGGTTACCTGTTAGAAGGTCCATTCCACACAATAAAAAAAGGGACTGCTGTGTCGTTCTTTTCCATTGAGCCAAAACCAGAAAGAAATGAAGTGGAGAGAAGAAAAGGTGCCGTATGAAAGTGGATGTCAACAAACTTGGCACACCATCAACTTCAGCTCATGTGTCTAACAGTTCAAACCTGCACATCCAAACCAAACAGCTGACTTGATGGGGGAAAAAAACCTCCCAAAAATTAGGTGAGCAGAGCAGAAGAACTTATTTCAAGTCATTTCCAAATACATCCAGCACAGATTCCTCCAACGGGCCTGTGAAAAAGCAGAAAACCTCCCTGTGGTCTGAGCGCTCTGCCTGGACAGAACGGAGTCTCACATGCCACCCTGACTAACCTTGATACCCAGAAATAACCACGTCCTCTGCAGGACAGGAACTGAGGGGAGGAGCCGGGTTCAGAGTGTAGGGTGCCAGCTACGCTACCCCGACATAACTCATCACTACAAACGTCTGAGGCGATGACAGACCCCGCTAAACCAAGCAGGGGGCCCTGCTGGATCTGAGTGGGAGAACACTAACAGAGAGAAATTTATATCTAAAGCTGCTGTAAGCACCGAGTCAGAGCTTATCAGACTGAGTTATCTCGAGCACATGAACTTTAACTTGATCCCGGTGTGGGAAAAGTTATGCAGCCAATAGAAAACGCCACAAGAAAAGAAAAAAAAAAAAAAAAAAAAAAAAGAAATGTGCAGCAAAACAATTTCAGCCAGTTACATCAAGCTATTTCCCCAATATAACAACTTCCAGTAGGGAAAAAAAAAAAGTCTCATTTTACATTAACACATGGCTAATTACTTTGGTTTTTTTGGGTCATGGTTCTGGTGCAGACTAAGTACAACAGGAAAAAGAAACAAATACCAAATTCTAGCTCATTTTAAAGAGGCAATAAGCTTCCCAGAGAGACAGGAAAACAAACCACCCTCTTCATCAGGGAGGTTCTCAGGTGCAGTAGCAGATCATGTACAATAAGGTAACGTCAATCTAAAAGTACCGTATTTTCAACACTATAGGGCGCACTGGATCGTAAGACGCACTGTCAATGAATGGTCCATTTTCGAACTTCTGTCGTATATAAAGCGCACCGGACTATAAGGCGTATTGTCATGCATCTCCCAATTTTTTTAACTTCACACGGACTGTGCTCCGTTCAAAATGGATGATTTTGGTGCTCTAGCGGAGCTGGTTCGTCTGTATCAGTATTTACAGGTGCTGGTCATAACATTAGAATATCATGAAAAAGTAGATTGATTTCAGTAATTCCATTTAAAAAGTGAAACTTGTATATTATATTCACACATTACATACAAACTCATATATTTCAAATGTTTATTTCGTTTAATTTTGATGATTACAAATGACAACAAATGAAAATCTCAAATTCATCATATCAGAAAATTAGAAT
>NC_051440.1:5588732-5635750 GCF_001649575.2 Kryptolebias marmoratus | reverse complement strand
ATTCTAATTTTCTGATATGATGAATTTGAGATTTTCATTTGTTGTCATTTGTAATCATCAAAATTAAACGAAATAAACATTTGAAATATATGAGTTTGTATGTAATGTATAAATATAATGTACAAGTTTCACTTTTTAAATGGAATTACTGAAATCAATCTACTTTTTCATGATATTCTAATTTTATGACCAGCACCTGTATATGATCCCTCAATGAGAGATCACAAAGACAATCAAACGGTTCAAAACTCACGGAGGAATACTGCACCGACGTAAGTGTCAAGTATAAACACCTACAGCCTAAACCAATATCATCTTAAGTTGAGGAATGATTATGACATTGGTAGTTAGCTGCTACCACATCAAATTTTAGCTCAGCATTTGTAAAATTGACTAATTTACGGTCCATAAACAGGTGTGACAGACAACGGGTGAATGGATATTGCTATAAAGATGTGTATTATTTTGCATTAATACATTTTCTTTTCGTAACCTGCTCCAGAGATGTTCGTTTCACACATTTGTCCTGAACCGTTTATAAGCCCACGCTGGGCCCTAATGGCACCAGTACAACAATTTGAGTCTCCATGTGATAAGAACGAAGTTATTTCTACCGCAGACTAATTGGTATTTTGTGTATACTAACAGGTTTAAAGTTAGGCCTATGCTTGTAAAAAGAAAGCATCCATATTTCACATCCTTCATCCAATAAGAAAAGCACCACTTTGTTGCCTTGCAACAAAATAAATCCCTAAATGATGAGTTATTTTGTGTCTAACAGACCAACAGAAGCCGTGCTCAGAGCTTAATGGCGACTCAGTAACGTTTGGACATCAGTGAGCTCAACCAGAGTCCTAAACTACGCAACGGATTTTTAAGGGACGACAACAACAAAGAGACAGACATTACATTTCGTCCTGGTTCTCGTCTGCCAGGGAGAAAATTACCCTAGAAAAAAATTAAACCCTCTATCACTCATGAATAAATCAGGGGGGCCATAACGAACAACGGCCACATCCCAACACGACTCCAGTAAAAGGCTTTTAACCTTTGATTCTGTCTGCTGCGGGTCACCAGCTGCATGGTTATCACAGGGAGGAGACGGTCATTAGCTTTTACTCCTGTCATTGGGAGACATTGCTTTTAGTGGATCGGTGGAAATAACACTTCTAAGTGAGGAAACATGTATTTGACTTTTACCATAAAAAAGGCAAGTTTGAATTAATGTTAAAGCTCAGTGTCACTTTTTTTTTTTTAAATCTTTGTGTTATCTAAAGATAGTAAACAAGTAAAATATTAGAAGAGCTGTTAATCTTTTGCAGTAAAGTAGGAGGGGACCAGAATTCCTCAGAGTATTACTGCAAAAAAGATTATCAGGATTATCAGGACACAGCTATCAGCAGAGCAGCAGCCAATTTCCTACATTAGCTTCAAAATTTGAAAAGTAGATAAATAAAAAAAAAAAGACAAATACAAGCTGCTACTTTCTGGTGACAAACAGAACCTGCAAAAAGACCTTTAATTTCTCACTACATGAGATAAAACTCCTGGACTGTTTATAAACTGATTTACAAGACGTGGAAAGAGACATGATTCATTTTTGCTTCTAAGAATAGCTCCTTTTTTTAAAATAGTCAGCAGAGATTTCAGGGTTACAAGGGTCGACCAGAAAATCTGAGCTTCAGCAAATGTTACGAAGACACCACAATAAAGAATATTCAGGACAAACTGAGATCCAGTTCATAAATGACAACAAATACAGAAGTAGGAGGTTTATGGTTTCATTTTTTTTTTTTTACTTTAAGAAAAGCTTTAAACAAAATGATCAGAAAAACAGACCAGTGGAAATTTTCCTCCACATTATCATGCTTTATTATTATTATTATTATTATTATAGTTATGATCATAGGAAAAAGAAAATTCACCCTCTTTGAATTCTATGGTTAAATGAGGACGTAATAAAACGATACCAGGTTCTAAAATTATACAACCTAAAGCTGAACTGAAAGATGTTTTGAAACCAACATCAGTGAAAATATAGCCATAAAACATGTTTTTGGTAGAAATTTTAAATTAAAAATAAAAAGACCATTTTTTTGGCAATTCTGAAGATTGAAGAAGGTATTCGGGTGGTTTTGGCTTCTTCCGTGACCCCCCCTGATGTGTGACGTCCACAGAGCCGCTGAGGTTCACAGCATTCAGCCATTCATCAGTGAGTGGATGAATAAAATAATTATAACAATATAATATAACAATATAGTTCAGCTCGTTGGAATTAATTGCTCGAACTACAGAGCTTTACAATTTCCCTGAGCGTTGCACAGTCTGACCTTGTGGGTGAATATGCGGGGAAGGCAAGTCCCCTCTTGGAAAGCTTGGGACCTGTCCTGGATGTTTCCCCCCCTTGTGAATCATCTCACCTAGGGTGGAAAGACGAACTCCGAACAGATTGGAAACGACCTTTAACCCTTTCCAGACTGACAGGCAGCAACAGCAATGTCTTTGAGACCACTGCTGATGTCTTTCCGCCTTGACGTTGTGTTAACACACATCAGTTTGCCCCTGAGCCTCACACTGTCCTGCTTCAGGCTGATTACCATCATTAATCAAACAAACTGGTCAGCATCACCTGGCTGCTGTTGAACCTCTTAAATCCTGTGAAAGCAGCAAGTTAGGCTTGGAGTTTAGCACATTTTGGCTTCCTTTTTTTGTTTACTAAATAACCACATGGTTGCGTTATTGTTGTACATTATTGTAGAGTCGAATATTGTTATCATTTTCAAGATGTCTTGATATGTAAAGTGAACAAGGGGGCACTTCCCCCCTTGTTCACTTTACCCCCCCCCCCCTTTTTTTCTTTTTGGACTTTTCCCAATTATTGTTATTTTCTCATCAATTTTTCCTTCTCAATGTTTTAATCAAGATTTAGTTTAGAATTTTAATGATCTAAACTCTTCCCCTGCAACAAGTAACTTCCACACATCCTTGCAGTTGAATCACTCTGTGTTTCTGCTTATCAGACAGATCATAATAAATAACTAAGAACTCGCATCAAGTCATTTAGGAAGTAACCTAGTCAGCGTATCTGTCTTACTGATTAGTCCACCAGGAGTAAAACCCTTCACGTGTTCAGCAACTCGTTTAAAACCACAACCTGCGCCTCAGACCGCTTCAGAAACAAAGAATAAAGTCAGAAACTCACTTCACAAGTCGACACGTCGGCCTGCTCACTTTCCTTCAACCCTGACGGTTGAGTCAGGCTTTAAAAGAGGTTCAAAACGCTGCTGGGCTCATTTCGTGTTTCCTACACACGAGATAAACCCGCTCTCCTACCCGGGAGCCCAAACATTATTACAACCATAAGGA
Organism: Kryptolebias marmoratus; assembly: GCF_001649575.2. Taxonomy (NCBI): domain Eukaryota; kingdom Metazoa; phylum Chordata; class Actinopteri; order Cyprinodontiformes; family Rivulidae; genus Kryptolebias; species Kryptolebias marmoratus. The sequence goes on along the minus strand of NC_051440.1, from coordinate 5,632,384 downwards.
GGAAAAACAAAGGCTTTAAATGTGAGCGAGACTTACTGTGGGACAGAAGTGGCCGTCCGTCTGCGCCTCACTTCCTTGTTTCTGCTGAAGTGTGGTGGAGGGAAGCGGCTGCCTCGGTCCGTGTTTTCTTTCTGTCTCTTTGTTTCTTTTTTAACCCGCAGTAAAAGTTGCAGGTTGTACGAAGAAGCGACAGGCCAATTGGTGCGAAGCTCCAAGCAGGAAGGCCGAGTTTAAATGAAGCCCCGCTTCGAGGTTTGCTTCAGCCTCCCTGAAGTCACGTGACCGATGACGAAGGAAGCCTCGCTCCCGCTGCAGACCCGCCTCCGGTTCACCTGGAGATCCACCTCACTGAGTCTGACTCTGGTTCACCTGGAGATACACCTCACTGAGTCTGACTCTGGTTCACCTGGAGATACACCTCACTGAGTCTGACTCTGGTTCACCTGGAGATACACCTCACTGAGTCTGACTCCGGTTCACCTGGAGATACACCTCTCTGAGTTTAATCCCAGACAGGCAGGAGTTCATCAGAAACAAACGGAAAGAAAGAAACGTTCAAGAAGCTGAGGGAAATCTCCTAACTTCTGACTTTTTTTCACACTTTGGTAAAGTTTTCTTATGAAAACCTAAAAAAAAAAGGAAAATTAAATGAATAATTAAATAAATTAAACAAACCAGAGCAACACAAAACAAATAGCTGATCAACACAACAAATGAGTCAAACTAGTTCAGGTTCGACAATTATACATAAACACTATATATGTGTGTGTGTGTGTGTGTGTTTATTCTTACAGTTGCACATCTACATTCCCAATTAAAAATTTAATAGAAGATTAAAAACTATAGTTGTGTTGTTCAAATACCCTAGAAACCAATTTAAAACAATTTAAACATTGTATAATTTTGAAAATTATGACTATAAATTCATATTTTTCATCAATTACTGAGCATTTGATGCCTCCAGAAATGAACCATTTTTAATCATAATTGTCTGGAAGGCTTCATCTGGCCATCAGTAATGCTCAACAGCCTTCTGCAGTTTGCTCTTTCTTCTTCTTCGTTGTTCTTACTTTGTTGTTTTCTTACTATGTTTATAGTTTCGTTTATGACGGGTCGACTCTCCCATCTAGCGGTCATTTTCTCACATTGCACAACTGCTCCACAGCAGCCAATGGTGCAGCCAGAAAAATTAACATTAGCCTACTTATAAACCACATAAAACTGGAACAATGTCTATTTGCATGTCATCATTCTTGGCTGCGCCCTTTTTTTTTTTTTTTTTTAAAAAAGGGGTTTTAAAAAACTTGTGTTTTTTGTTGCTATAATCCAAGAGGTGAGTTTGTTTCCTGTGAAAATGAGAAGACAGTTGTAGGGTTTTCCATGAACGTTTTAAACTAATTTATTATTATTTTAACACCTTAGTCCCTAGGCCTATTATTGAATATTTTTGGCAGAAGTGCTGTTGCCCCTGGTACAGGGGCCTCTAGTGATGTAGGGGTTAACGATGTCAGGATCATTTGTGAAAAATAAAATCTCTAGAGGTGTTTCATGCGTGCTTCTGTAGTTCTTGTCAAACTGAATCTCTCAATGTACTTTTGACTGAATCTGAAGTAAATGTCAAATAAAATGTGACATAAATTTGATGTATCTTAAATTTGTTATGTTGTGAGTTCACGCTGCAGTCCCAGCGAGAGGGATGTCTGCTACGAGAGAAAAATGCACTGACTAGAAGAAGAAGACATTATTCACGCAAAACACCATGAGTCAGAGGGATAGGCTGGATAGATGTGAATCCTGAGAGTTTTTGACTTCTTTTCTTGTTAACTGAAGACATTTCACTTCTCATCTGAAGAGCTTTTTCAATTCAAAATGAAAACTGGATTTCCAAGCTTTTAAACAGCTGTGAGATCTGTTGATCTGTTTATGTCGACTGAACATCCAAATCACTGTCCCATCCCTTCCTTCCTGAGGGTCTTTGTTGGCTTTGTCCACATGAAATATGATTTGGTCACACGCATGAAGGTACAAATTACTGTAAAACTTGCTGGGTATTAAATGTAATGAACTAGTCATCAAAAATAAATCTGCACAGCACCAGTGTAAACCTTAGCCTCTCCACAGCTTCAGTCCACGTTCCAGGAGAGTCATTCACGACACGTAAGACAAGATGTCACCAACCTAATCTGCCAGCCATGACAGGACATACTCCTTCCTGTTAAAATATAATTTGCAATATTTAGAATCATATTTATATGTGTAAGTAAAACATCAGCAGGCTTGGAAATCAAAAGAAGGTTGGCACAAATTACAAAAGTGCTGCATGCTACACTTCAGATCATTACATTAAAGGTTTGAGGAAGTTTTAACAGAACTGAAAGTAAATTAGGTTTGTGATATTTAGCATTCACAAACTGTATGATGTCTATGGCACAAACTGGTGTGTGCAGAAAGAAGCTTGCATCGTGAAAATTCAGTTTATTGATGTGCAAAGTTGAAGAATGGTTTTGAAGTGACTTCTGTGAACTGAAAAGCTCTTTTTTCATGACAAGTTGCCAACGAGGTACTTCTTTTATTTTAAATTATCTGTCACAGCTAAATGCCAACTGTTTGCCACCAAATCACCAATCCCTAATTAATCTAATTTTTATGTTTTTGAACAGTGGGGGGAAACCCATGCATGGACAGAGTGAACATGAAGACTCTGCACAGAGAGACCCCGGCCAAGTTTCAGACCTTGTTACAACATGTGAACCTTTTATTTTAAAGATATGGTAAATGGAGTTTAATCATATAGCACTTTTCTAGTGTTGACTCAAAAGTTAATCAGCTGTAGAGTTACACCCATTTCATTCAAATCTGTTCAGTTATTCACAAGGTACTCTGCTAAAGTTAGCATCTCACTGAGCTGCGGCTATTGGCGACAAATTGCGAAAAGGATTTGCGAGGGAGGGTGGTGGGGTGGTGCTGTAGTTAGAGCTGTTGGCTCCCAGTGTGAGGGTCACAGGATCTCCTCCTGGTCTGGGGGTCTTTCTGTGTGGAGTTTGCATGTTCTCCCTGTGCACGCATGGGTTTACTCTGGTTTCTTCTCCAGACCAGAAACATGCATGTTAGATTAAATGGTAGCTTTAAATTGTCCCCAGGTGTGAATGGATGTTTGTCTTTTTGTGGCCCTGTGATGGACCAGGGTGTACTCCACCTCTTACACAGTGACTGCTGGAGACAGGCACCAGCTCCACCACTACACGTAGAGGCAAAGCAGGAAAAGAAAATGGATGGATTTGTAAAAGAGTTTCCAAAATGTCTTGAAAGGTTTGCAGGGGCTCTCATTTTCCTTGCGCAAGTTGTTAGACCTCACTTTCATGCTTGAATTTTGGACTTGCTTAAAAATAATCCCAACTCAAATTTTCTGTCAAACTAGTCTCAAATTCCACTTAATTTAGCTTTTGTAATGCTTAGAGAGCTAAAGCAAGATTAACAAAGTCTGTATGTGTTCAAAATCAACAAACCAACATGAGTTTTTATTGTTACAACATACACTGTTGGTGTTGTTTAAAGTTTATATTGTATAAATAATTTCATTTCGTTTAAAAATATATTTCATATTTCATGAAATTTGTTAAAAGTCGTTTGATGTCATTTCAGTGTACAGTGAATGAGATCTATTCACGAAGGTTATGTAAAAGTGACGAAATCTCGCGAGACTTAGCATCTCTGGTGCAGAAACGACTGCAGTGTGCAGGAAGAGGCGCAGCTCATGCTATGAAAGCTAAGTTTATTGATGTTTACATTCGAAGAATGGTGTTGAAATGACTTCTGTGGACTAAAGAGCATCTCTTCATGACAAGCAGCCAACGAGGTACTTGTTTCATTTTGAATTATCTTTGTTTTTTCATAGCTAAATGCTAACTCTGTTTGCCTTCATGCTATACTTAACAGCTCAGCAACCCCTTTGTATTTAGCGTCATGATCTGATCGTACAAAAGTATCGGAAAGTTTTATGAAAACATGTCTGTGTTAATGAGTGCCCGTTGTTGTCTGCTCAGCAGAAACAGGCAGCAACAAAGTTCTTTAAAAATAAGTCACAATTAAAGACCTGACGACTTTATATTTAAATGGAAATCATCTCATGGTGAAAGGGGAAACAGTTACTTTGGTCATACTTTGTAAATGATGTTACAGTGTTATACTGTGCATTATGTAGTTCTCACATTATGTGTTTGGACTCACTCTCAGCTACTACCACATCAAATTTTAGCTCAATACGTGTGGAATTGACTGAATTATAGCCATTTTACAAAGGCAAAATCACGTTCCCCTCTAAGTTTACCTTTAGTTTCAGGTTCAGACAGGAGCAGCTGGTCTGCTGACCTGAGACAACAGGAGGGTGTAGAAGGGTGATTCCCAACCCTGGCCCTGGAGGAACATTATCCTGCGTGTTTTAGTTGTCTCCCTGCTTTGACACACCTGAGTGATTAACAGGCTTCTGCAGAACTTGAAGAGCAGCAGAAGCAGAGAAACCTTCAGCACCTGGACTTTTCTACTACAAAGTCATCCTGTTGTGATGGATGCAGTGTGAGGTTTCTTATTGTCCTGCTGAAATTTGCAGGGTTTACCTGAAAAAGACACCTGAATGGGAGCATATGATGTTCTAAAACCTGTACTTACTTTTTTTCATTAGTGGTGTCTTCCCAGATGTGTAAGCTGCAGCACGGCGAACTGTGTTTACAGACAATGATTTCCTGTTGTCAATTAACTTAATTCCTTATAAAATGCTCCTCCTGCTGTTTCTTATTTGTACCACTTTTTTTACAGCCATTTGTTCCTGTTTGGTCTCTGTTGAGGTGTTGTTGCTTTAAAATTCAAAAAGCAACCACCTTTTTTTTCTTGTTGTTTTAAATGATACAATGTCTTAGTTTCAACATTTGACACGTTTACTGTGTTCCATTGTGTATAAAATATGGATTTATGAGATATGCAAGTGATTGAATTCTGTTTTATTTACATTTTACTGTGCTGAAAGGATGAGACAACTATAAGAGGGCTTGTTAGATGGTTGTAGGTGTGTTTGAGGCGGGGCCCTGCTCCCAAACCTAAGTTAACATATTAACTTCATGTGTTTCAGTGTTCGCCGCAGATGTTGAGCAGATGGTGCTGATTAAAGAAGAAGCTCCTGAAGAATGGAGGCCTGCTGTGGACCAGCAGGAGCCAGAAGCCCTCAACATAAAGGAGGAAGAGGAGGAACTGTGGAGCAGTCCGGAGGACGAGCAGCTCAGTGTGAAGGAGGAGGCTGACGCCACCAGCTTTTCATTCACTGCAGTTCTCTTGAAGAGTGAGGATGATGAAGAGAAACCTCCATTCTTACAGCTTCATCAAGTGGAAGACGGAGATCTTCCAAGCAGCTCAGCTGACCAGATGACAGCAGCAGCTGATGGAGAGGACTGTGGAGCAGAAACCAGCAGGAACCCAGATCTGAATACTCAGGAAGACGATTCCAGCTCTTCAGAGACTGAAGTCAGTGAGGATGACGAGGAGGACAATGCTGACTCTCAGCTGGAATACTTTTCACACTCTGGGCCAAATACTAAAGACAGTGACGTAGACAGGAAAGCCCCGACAAGACAGAATTCCTTTATTTGTGATGATTGTGGCAAAAGATTTACTAGTAAAGCAAATCTGAACAGACACATGAAGATCCACACAGGAGAGAAACCTTTTTCTTGTGATGTTTGCGGACAAATGTTCAACCAAAAAACAATTCTAAACACACACATGAGAATCCACACGGGAGAGAAACCTTACCCCTGTAATGTTTGTGAACAGAGGTTTACCAGAAAAGGAGATCTACACAGACACACAAGAATCCACACCGGACAGAAACAGTTTTCTTGTGACGTTTGTGGACAAAGGTTTAACCAAAAGACGATTTTAAACAGACACATGAGAATCCACACCGGGGAGAAGCCGTTTTCTTGTGACGTTTGTAGTCAGGGGTTTAGCGACAAGGCAAATTTAAAAAGACACCTGAGAATCCACACAGGAGAGAAACCGTTTCCCTGCGACGTCTGCGGACAAAAGTTTAGCCTGAAGACGAATTTGAATGCACACATGAGAATCCACGTAGGGGAGAAGCCGTTCCCTTGTGACGTTTGTGGACACAGATTCATCCGGAAAGGAGATTTAAACACGCACACAAAAATCCACACGGGACAGAAACGCTTTCCTTGTGACCTGTGCAGGCAAAGGTTTAGCCAAAAGACGCACCTGAACTCGCACATGAAAATCCACACAAGAAAAAAGATGTTTGCCTGCGACGTGTGCGGACAGATGTTCAGCAGAAAGACTAATTTGAACAGACACGCGACTATCCACACGGGACAGAAACCATTTCCTTGCGATTTTTGCGGGCAAATGTTCAGCCAAAAGACAAATTTAAACAGACACATGAGACTCCACACGGGAGACAAAGCAGCCGCTTGCGATGACTCGTAAAACACACACAGGTGGGGAAAGAATAAGAGTTCCCACAGGTTTGACGCTGCACGGTTCCAGAGTTCTGTATGTGTAATGTGGACGTTCATTGTCAACAACAGCAACAGGTTTTACTTACAGTAATATATGCGCAAATGTTTCTACTTTTTATTGTGTGATCAGCTTTTCAGTTACATTGAAATTAATAGTTCACCTGAAGTCTGTGTCATCAACTGTTTTCCAGATTTCTGTAAATATAGAGCTAAAATGTATTTAAGTTGCATTTTATTTCAATCTGTATTGGTTAACGTCATCTCGCATGAACTCGACGTAGTCTCACAGGTTTTTAGCGTTCACGTTGCAGAGGTCGCTGGAGCTGCCTGCACGCCAACCCTGTTCTGACCCGAGCACCTCTGCTTCTACTGTGAGCTTATTTTGCTAATGTTTGTTAATAGTAGACCGTCCTTTCAACTAATGAGACTCAGTCGTTGCATTTTATTTATTTATATTTTATTCAACGGAATTATTTAGATCAGCGGCCCCCAGCCTTTTCAGCTCCACGGACCGGTTCATTATCAGACAGTATTTTCACAGACCGGCCTTTAAAGGTGTGGCGGATAAATACAACAAAGTAAAATTATACGACCGGCATGAAAACGGAGGTATTTTTTTAAAACATATAAAACATAAATCCAACGTGTCCTCGCAGCTTTGTTAGTTATGTCCTGGTATTGTGTTATCAACATGAATAACATCCTCTCCTCCCCCTGATGTTTTCTGGTCAATATGGCGATGTTTAAACTTTAAAATAACATACACCACAAATATAAAGTGTACAAAGAATTCAACTCACCATAATGCTGAATCAGAGGGAGATCTGTGCCTGTTTCTCCATAACAAGACGGTCCCATCTAGGGCTTCCAGAGACTCGTTTTGCTGCTTGTGGGTTTGTTTTTAGTGGTAACGGATCACATGACCTAGATAAGCGTTCTGACACGCATCAAGAGTGAGTCATAGACGGATGTAGTGAAGAGAATCTGGTCAGTTTTCAAAATAAATGTTGTTCAGACTCCAAAAATTAAAAAAAAAAAAACAGAAATACTGTAAGTTAATTATTCTTTCTCTGCAGCCTGGTACCAAATGACCCACAGGCCGGTACCGGTCCACGTCCCGGGGGTTGGGGACCTCTGATTTAGCTGGCCTTGACAAGAAGGGATGGTACCTTAACTTGATATTTTATTGTCCATCTGTCTCAGGTTTGAAGGGTTCTTTCTCCAGACTACAGGTTTCTGCTCCTTCCACAGATGGTCAGCAGGATTTAGATCAGGGCTGTTTTGTTCTTAGCTCCTTTTTGGGTGTTTTCAGCTGTGTGTTTTGGGTCATTATCCTGTTGGACCCATGAGCTGTGACTGAGACCAAGCTTTCTGACTCTGAGCAGCACCTTTTGATCCAGTGTGTTTGATAGTCTTGAAATTTGAGATTTCATTGGACTCTGAACAGACTCAAAATGTGTCTAAGAACAGAAGTTTACTGTATATTATTTTTATTATTACCATAAAAAGCAAATATATAAGATGTTAACAAAAAACAGACATTTAAATACAAACTTTGCTGACTTTAAATAATAAAATTGAACTAAACTTACAAAAAACACAATGTTTAGATAAACAACATTGCCCTAATGTTTTAAAAAGTGAACATTACCAGCCACTTTTCATGCCAGAGTTTTAAATAACCAAAATCCTTCACTATTGAGAAAGGATTTATGAATTACATACGGTGCAGATGGGCCGCAAACAGCAAAACGTGCTGCGAACACACAAATGATAAAAACTAATGCAAAAGAAAAATGGTGCAAAAACCAAAAACACCAAAAAAAGCTACAAACTTACTCCAAAAAACAGAAGTGCACCGGACCACCAGGGGGACTCCAGGTTGGCCTCAGCAGTGTCTTCCTGCAGTCTGACCCGGTTCTGGTAGTGAGACGTGTGTCAGCTCACCTCCATGTCTTCCTCCTCCTCCTCCTCACCACTATATTCCCTCCTCCTAAACACGGTGGTTTGATTAGGGACCATCAAGAAATTACACTTGAAAAACAAAAATTAAATAACCTCCACGTCATGTGAGCTTCTGACCAAGAGTTAATGTTGAATAGTTTCATTAGACCGGACAAATAAGGCACACCTAACTGTGTCTGATTTTAAAGCATTTTATATTTTTTATTATTATATTTATGAAACATTGTTGAATTGTTTCATTAGGCTGGACTAATAAAACACACCCACCTAATGAAAAAAAAATCAACATTAATTTTTATTAAAACTATAAAAACAGATAAAATTAGGTGTGTCTTATTTGTCCAGTCTAGTGGAACCAGAGCAATTGGAGGAACAGGATGTAAAAAGCTCCAGGAAGGGAACGCCCACAAGGAGAGGAGGGTGGATGCTGCTTTTTATCATTATAATCAGTTCTTTAGGAGCAGATATTAATTACTCTGTTTTATCCTTCATTTTCTGTTGATCTGATCGATTCAGTTCTTATATTCTTGATACTGAAGGCTGCTGGTCCTGAGGATGATTATAACTCAGTCATTGTTACTCAAAATGAGATTATCTTAGTTTAAAACTCTGGCATGAGAGATGTCCATTACTTCATAAGACTGCTAGGCTTTAAGTTTCATTATTGTTTTAAATTTGTCACAAGTTTCTATTGTGTTGTAAAGAGTGAAAGTTTTAAGAAGATTTAAAGTAGTTAAGAAGCAACAATAATCAAAACACTATGTTTTAAAGGGAAAAACGACAATGAAAAATACAAAATATTTAGCAAAAAAAAAAAGCGTTTAAAATTGAAGAAAAACTGAAAAAAAACCCTCAACAAATAAGACATGCAGTTACACATTATGGCCACTTGATATTTATTTACGTATTTTAATGTCTAATTTGAATCACAATTCAAAAGCTATGAATTAATTTATCAAGTTTATTAAAATTATATTTACAAAATCTTCTGGTTTGAAGAGTCATTTGTTGTTTCCACAGTTGTGACGACTGAAACTTTGAGCTCAGAAATAAATAACTTTTATTTTGTTATAATGGACAAATCTCCAAATGTCAAACTGTGAACAAACAGATAAAATCAAGCTCTCATAAAAAATATCAATGTATAAAATTATTTTTGAATGAATTACCTGAACTTTGAGTCTCCACTACGAGCTATGCCTCTCTGGTCTGTGGTTGATCAGATAAATATCTTCATACTCTGCCAACAATCTGATTCTTTTCAGATACATGGGCTGCAAAAACCTATATGATGCATATTGATTCAGCCTTTAAATCTGATACAATACTATTCAATATAAGTTTGATTTAACGCATTCAGATTAATACAACAAAGCAAAGGAGTGGTCCTTTATCAGTTATTGAGCCTAATTATTTAATACCTAATAAAACATGGCTGCTCACAAACAGGTCTTCCTTTAAAATTGCAAATTACTTTCATAAAACATGAGTCACAATTAACAAATAATACAGGCTTTGTGCAAAATTGCAGTAATAAACCTGTCATCAAAAGATGTATTTAATAATTTTAGTAACTCAGCAGTGAGCAGCAAAATGTATTTTCTACAATTTAAAGAATAAAACAGAAGTTAACCCTTTTTTCCTGGAATATTATCTGATTCACGTTGCTTTAAGGACATTGTCAGTGTTTGTTGCTGTTGACACCGGTGCTGCTGCAGTTCTCCTCCTGAACTGTAGGTGTCGCTAACATGAAAACAATATAACTAAAGAGCAGAACGTGTAGCCAGAAGAAGAGCTGTCTGCAGTGAGAAATGTTCTTTATACACAAACATAACTACGTTTTATACGGCTTTTTTGTTTTATAGTGGACGTCTGCGTGCAGAAACAAACTTGCTGATGTTTAATCATTAAGCAAATCAGATTTTAACGGTACAAAGAGTTATTAAACAGATGCATCTACATTAAATTCCAAAACTGCATCAGTACATAGAGGGTCTACTAATGCAGTCGAATCATGTACTATTCAGCTAAAATTCACATCCCTAGTCTCCACTTCTGTAGTCTCCAACAGTTGCAGCCCAGTTCATGTTGTAAAGCACTTTGTATCGCCTTGTTGCTTAAAAGTGCTATATAAATAAATTTGACTTGACTTGAGATGCTGGCTTAACAACCAGACAAAGGAGCACACAGGTTAACGATTGCTCATCTTGAATGGCGATGGGTAATAACTCTAATAGGTTCAGGTATGTGCATGAAGTTACAAAACTCCAGAGTAGGAAGTGTCTAAACATGAAGTGACGAGCAACTAGTCCAAAGGGGCAAGACAGGTGAAGCACAGCAGAGAGGGACGAGGAGGAATCAGTAAGCTGCAAAGAGTTAAATTCTTCCAAAGTGTACTTTCTTTATTAAATCATATTTCAATTTCTTATCAGTGAAGCGGCACAAGAAATAAGGCTGAAATGTTCTTCCACATGCAGCCACAACAACATTCCTATTATCAACGTATCGTCGTACATTTGTGTGTTTAAGTGAGCACAGAAATATGTGTGTGTGTGTGTGTGTCAATGTTTGTGTGTATGAAAACAGAAAGTCCATCAACTCAAACAGATACCTCAGCACTTCTCATGAGCTTGAAAATTTGCCACCTCCAAGAAAAAAAAAAAGCGCCTCAGTCTGCCTGCAGATGATCTTTTCTGAACACTCGCGTCAGCAATTTTTCCAGTTTGTTTCCAGCGTGCGGCTTCTTATGTTTGGATCATTTGAGCCTGAGAACACAAGCATCTCTGTGCTGGTCCTCTCAGAGAGGTCTTTCACCTAAACCTTGTGCGTCGTAACACGTCTTCTGAAAGATAAAGTCTGCACTAAGAGAGGCTGGAAGAGAACTGGAGCTTTAGTCACTGAAGAGCCGGATTTGACATTTTTAAAATGATTCAATTAGGACAAAAAAGACTTATCATTTTAAACAGGTGAGCTGTGGATAACGCAGTCATTTAAACACAAAATTATTGATTTTGTGAGTCAGCTCAGTGCCACATCATATAAATACATCCCCTTTTTAAAGCCCAGACGGTTAAACCACATGTTTCTGGAGACTCCTAGTTTGGGTTGTCCTTCCAACATAACAAGGCAATACATTCAACATCTTAACAAGCTCAGAGCCATTTAGGACCAATGAAACTTTAACATGTCTGACAGGATGCCTTACTGCGACCGGGACGGGAAAAGGGGTTTCGTTTCTCAGCTTCAGCAGGACTGAATCATTTAAAAATATCTGACCCTTTGTCAGTAGTCTCAATATTATACAGGCAAAACTGAACTATATCACTGGTGACATAGCAAAGTTTATTTAAGCCATTTATAAGGTGTGAACTCATGGAAACTCAGCAAAGACTTTGGAATTTTATGGCAACAAGAAGAAGAAGAAATGCAGCTACTGCTTGTAGATCAACTATCTTCCATAAAGACATAGTGATTTTATTTTTGTAATAACACTAAAAGAGTTAAGAAACCAAAGAGTAAAAGAAATGTTAAAGCTGCTGCCAGTGGCTCATTGGGGTCACCATGGTAACCACACATATGCGTCTCTCACTCCCTTACCACAGTCTTAAAAGGACAGGCAGACAGAAACACAGTAGAAAGTAAGCCTCAGATTAAAAAAAACTAAAGGTTGAACTGAAGAAATGTCTGAGTCGTAAGTGGCAGAAGCCTCTGATTGTCACACACACCAGTTTTTGTGTCTACAGTGTTTTATGTCGTGGGTAAGACAAGTTAAAAAACCCCTTCACTCTCAGTGTTGAAGAGAACAGCTGAGCTCAGATACGATGGGAGTCAATAAGAGTTTAGATGAGTGCACTCTGCAATTGGGGGGGAATTTGAGCGAAAACCAAAAACCCTATACCAGCAAAACACATGCTTGGTGAAAAGAGACAAAAATGCCTGTTTAGATGCATAAAATGTATAAGAAGGGTAAAGTTTGTTGGAAGAAGAAGAGTTTGTTTCCAAACATTCTGGAAACTGGGAAGTTTAGACAATACTTTATTGTAAAAATGAAAAAAAAAGTACAACTTAAACTGAGAGTATAAAATCTGTAAAAATACCAGTTCAGACATGTAAAGTCCAACTTTCTGTGACCTGTTTAAACTTTGAAGGATGTTCTTACTGTGAAGTATGGCTGAGCAATAGAGCTCCAAAAAAGACTGGGTTTTCCCCACTTATTTCACCAAAACCTTATTGTGTATGCAAAAATTTAGCTTTTTTTTTTTTTTTTTTTTTCAAATTTCATATTTACTCTACAAAGTACAGCTACCAAAGGTCATAGCACAGTGTTCCTGATCTAGCCACGTGTTTGGATGTATTTTGTTCTTAAAGCTGCAACAGGATTACCCAATCAGAACCTTTTATTTGCATATCAGTCACTGAAAAGACTAACAATGTCCTTTAATTTATAAAGAAACTGCCTTATATTTGTGCAAATTGCTTATAGGAACTCATAGTTCTGTTTTATTGTGAAAGTATATTCCAGATGGGGGGATTGGAGCAAAATAAAACCAAAGTTTGATGCAGGATGTACTCTTCAAAGACTGACTAACTCACCCAAACCAAAAGTTGTTCTTTGTTTAACACTTCAGTTTCATTGTTTGTATGCTTTTTTGTTATATTTTGATTTAATCTATTTTTAGAATTGTGCATTCTATAAATTATTAAAGACAATTAGTTGTTATTCTCTCAGTGCCGCCAGTCGTCAGCAGTTATCAAACATTGATTTAAACTTTTTAAGACACACGAGCATTATTAGAATGGTCTTAAAGCTCCATCAAGACAGCCACACAATTACAGTTAGCGTTTTTATAACTTTATATATTCACAAAGATATTTAAAGCTACAGTTAATGGTAAAAAAAGAACCAGTGTTATAAATGTTACCTGCAAAAAGAAGGCGCAACATGAACTTATTTATCTCTTCACAGATTTGTCGCTGTGCAACAGCTAACTGACATGAATGACGGTGACTAAACTTAAAGTTTCTGATGCGTCTGCGTGGAGCTGCTGGATAAACACGACTCTCAAAAACAAGCCCAAAATTCCAGCTAATCAGCTGTTAAATCTTCCTCCCTTGAAGACGCTGATGGTGGGTGGGTGTCGCTGCTTCTGCACACACAGACAGTATTTAGAACTTTGAATAGATCGTGATGGGAGACGAGTGGGAGACACACCTTTCTGGACCTCAGGCCAACTTTAGCATGTTTGACTTTCAGCTGAATGTGCGACACACACAGCGTGTACTGTATGCAGGCTGAAGAAGACGCCCAGTGCCCACTTGCATCTAAATACATGCTAAAACTAACACCTGATGACTTTCTTTTAGTTTTAGTAGCAAAACACATTTAAAAACAACTATTTGTGAAGGTTTGTCTAATTTTCTCTGTCTTGTGTAATAAAAGAGGTTTTAAAGTGGGGAAACTCTTTTGACCTGAACATCTGAAGTATACAAACGCAGCTTCCAGTACAGAAAACTTCAAAACTGTCCATCATGGTCATCAGGGCTAAAAAAAAAAGCTCTGAATCAACACAAGTAGTCTGTTAAAAATAGTCAAATTATCTAGCTTTGTTTGTCGTCATTGATGCAAACAAATTAAAGTAATTACTAGAGCATTTTGTGTTACAACCCTGAAAAATAAGGGTACTGGACCGGCCTGCCAGGAGTCCTGCGCTGCTCCAAATAGAGAATCATGAGATGTTTGTGTGTCTGTGTTTTTCTCCCCTGTTTGTTTTGTTTTTCTCAATTTGGGGATGTACAGATCTTCCCCATGGAGCGGTTGGTGAAGCAGTGATGCCTTGCAGCAAGAAGCTCACAAGTTTGACTCTGGATGGGTTTTCTCCAGGTACTCCGGTTTCCTCTGTCAGTCCAAAAAGACTCGTGTTAGGTGAACTGACCACTTGAAATTGTCTCTATGTGTGAGAGGGAGGACAACTGGTTGTAGAAGCTTAGAGCTCAGCAAATAGTACTTTTAATTGCCCGTGCCAAGAAAGGCAGACAATCATGTAATTGCCTGTGTGTGTGTGTGTGTGTGTGTGTGTGAGAGAGAGAGAGACAGAAAGAGAGAGAGTGTGTACGATTGTCTTGTTATCAAAATATCTCATGAACCACTGGACAAATTTTAATGAAACTCTCTGAAAGTATTCATAGGCTGCGCAGCTACAACTTATCAATGTTTGCAGTCAACCTGATGGCCACCAACTTAATCACCCTTAACAAACACAAAAATGGCTACCACTCAGACAATTTTACAGATAAAGATAAGATTTGGTGTGGCAGGGACTCAGTCATTCCCAGCTAATACTCCGAGTGCTAACAGATCTTGTAAGATTTGCCACACATTCCTTCAAGGAAAACTAGTTTCAGTTAATAACTGAGCCACTGACTCACAAGAGAATAAAAACTTCAGACAAAAGCCTAAAAATAAAAAAACTGAATTCTCCTTTAGGAATTCGATTTTGGTTCTTATCGTCCATTTGAGCTCTCAGACATGTCTCGTGTCACTGTATATAAACCTGCGTACTCCAGTCTAGCTCCACCTCCACAGCTTCCAGTTACTGATCCAATTATTTTCTACAAAAAGACCCCGTGAGAGCAGGCGGTAGACAACATGGAAAGGACTTTACACTTTTGACTGTCTTAGCTCATGTTTAGATATGTTTAGTTTCATGATTTTATTTAGATTATCTTATATTTCATTTAGATTTATACATGATTGATGTTTTTACTTCTGTATCTCTATGTTTAATATATCTGAGAGAAGCTGAAAATTTCCAGGCTGATATAAACACAATAAAACTTGTTGCTTCAAACACTTAGAACCTCTGACAGGCGTGTCCAAGACAATGTAAAATATGACTATGAATGCGATCAATAAATGCACAAAATGACAATCACAGGCAAAAACTGTGACGATTCATCCACTTCTGTTCTTACATTTCATTTTTTAAAATTAATTAATTAATTGATTTAGCTACTTTTTTCTCCCTCCTTGAAATTCAGTGCTGTTTGCATGACCTCACTAACTGGCAGAGGAATATCTCTCCCCCCTCCTCTCTCTCTCTCTCTCTCTCTCTCTCTCTCTCTCTCTTAGCCCCATCACTCCCTCCCTCTCTCCTTCCAACATCTAAATGTGTGGTAGTGTTCAAAAGTACTTCTTTCTGTATTCCTACACAGGCAGGAGCGAGTGGCCCCTAGAGTCCTCCCGGCCCCGACATCATCAACGGTACGTTGCCAGCACCCCACTGGACACCCTGAAACGGGAATATTAGGGGATGCGTTCACACTTCTTTACCCTCTCGCACTGATTCGGACACTCAGACATCAAGCCAGAGGTAATGTTCGGAACTTTTTCTTAGTAGATCTGATCAGTGATTAGGTAATTAAATATTACTGATGAAATAAGCAGAAGAAGTAAAACTTACAGCGTCAACTTGGGATGGGTTTGTGATTACTGCCTAAGGGGATTTTGATGCTTAAGAAGGGGTGAGATTTAGCAGTTCACTTCCACTTTTTATATGTTGGTTTAATTTGGTCTGTCATCACTACTTTATGGGAAAAGAAACATTTGTGATATTTATTTGGGAAGTTTGCACTTTAAGTGGAATGATTAATTGTCATGAGCGTTGTTACATGTTAGATTACCTATAAAATAAAGTCATTTGCCGTGTTATAAAGGTGTGTCTGAGTCGAGTTAGATTCATTTCATGGCTCACGATGGAGCGCTTCCTAGCTACAGCTGGCAAACTTCCACCACTTCACCTTAAAGGCAGTTTTTTTTGCTTTAAATATAACTTGAGGAGCAAAAATGAAACTGTCTATCATTACTTTAGGAAATACATGAGAAACGACTGGGGAAAAAAAAATAATAAAAAGTAATCTGTAGAATGTGGATTTTTTTTTTAAATCTTAAAATCATAGTGGGACTCAGTGCTTTACCTGTTAGTGAATGTATGAGTTTCCACTTTTATTAATTCTTGATATGTCAGATGAGGCTGATTAGAAATGTTTCTGTACAGCTTTTAGTTAATGACAGGCTGTTTTACTTATGGGTCGTCAGAGGAAACTGGCTGAGAGTGACATCCTGTTGCCATGGTTACATCAGGCTGTACAAGTACATGATGTGAATTGAAATGTTCTGATTAAACCGCTGAAATGAGCAGTGAAAGAGTTTAGTGAAACCAAATGTTTTCACACTTTAAAAACTCAAATTTAAGACTTGAGCTTGTCATCGGTGTGTAACAGTGTGTGTTTTCTTGTTTGACACATTTCGATGCTAAATGTGCACACACTGCTGATGCAGCTTTGAATTTTTTGACCGCTGTGTGTGTGTATTAATGTACCTATAGGCGGGTGTGAGAGTTTTTGCTCTCCACCCATTTCACTGTACAACAGTCTGTGTGTATTCTCAAACACAGGCCGAGCAGTATGTGTCAGTAGTGCAGGCTTCAGACGTGAGTTGCCTCACATCACCTTGGTGATCTATGACTGCCGGTCTGTGTTTCTTTGTGTGTACACATATCAATGTCAGCTCTGTTCTGCTGCTGGCGGACGGAGGAGGGTCCGAGGAGACGGGGTAAAGGGGGAGGCAGTGGTGTGTGTGTGTGTTTGTGTGTGTCCAAAGGGGGAGGGTGGGTCTCTGGATGCCCGCCTTGTGTTTACCTTGGCAGGGTGGACTCAGCCCGAGGTCCCGCCCCTGTTCGCTCCTGGAACAGACCGGGGCCTTATTTGCCTCCCTGTTGGTTGGGATCTGAACATACCACAGTGGCAGACCTGGGGAGCAGCAGCCACCCCTGTGTCTGAATGGACACAGTGTGGAGTTGTGGCTCACTGGCTTGACTTGGCGCTGGAGAAATTTGCTCACCAATGCTGGTGCACATCATGAAGTGGTTTTAGTTTAAATGATGCATTTAAAAGTTTAAATGATGAATTTAAAAGAGGATCCACTAAGTGGATATAGGTGCTAAAGAGGCAAGTAGTTTGGTGGCTTGGAAGGATTTTGACATGGTAATGCATCATGAGGGAGTAGGCAAACGTTGATTAGTGGAGGATTATGGCAACTTTTGTTTGCACTGGAAGGTCTATCTTGAATATGACACATGATGTTACATTTTAAAGGAATAAAATATCCAGAATCCACTAAGAAGACTGAAAACTAAAAGGGTTTCTAAGTTCTTTTTTGTTTGCAAAACTTTGTTCTATTCAAGTCAGAAAGAGTGATCTTAGGCTAACAAGCAGTGTTTTACTGTGTTGTATGTGCATATACAGTGTTATCAATAATTTCTGAGTTTAATATTTTGATAAAACTTAAAATGAACTGTTACTCAGCCCAATGGTAAGAAATATCTTAAATAAAAAAATTGGTTCACTTTGAAGTAGGTTTCTGAGTAAAAGCTATTAATAACTAGAAGCTCCGCCAAGAGCCATTATCATTGTGATGTCATATCGGGACTGATCATTGATGACATCATCATCACGTGACGCCACCACTGTATAGGAACTCTGAGAGCGCAAAACTCCGGACATAGGGTCATTAAAAAATTGTAGGAGCTGAAACGTGTTCCAGGTCACCATCAAAATGTAATCATTTGTTCTTTGTGAGATCCTCAACATTTCCTGAGAATTGCATCAAAATCTGTTCTTTACTTTTGCGTAATCTTGTTTACAGACAAACAAACGCTACTGAAAATGTATACGTCGTTGGCGGAGGTCAATTACTATCAAACACATTGTAGAGATAGCTTCTTGAGCAACCTCAGCTTGGAGAAACAGAGTTTACATCTGACTGACGTGACAAGCTAAAGGCTCGTTTGAACTCAAATAAGACCAAAGTTCATCTCAAAAATTTCATAGCAGCTCATGCAGAAGTTATTTTAAATTTCTTTACACTGCTGTCATTTCTGCATTACATGATTATTTACAATGAATTTTATGGTCATTTAGAAGCATGAATAGCATTAGCAGCAGCTAGCTGGAGCACATCTGGAGCATCAGGAGTCATGCCTGGCAGGAATTTCACAATATTTCTGCTGAAATAACCACTTAGTGTAAAAACTAGTTGTGGTGAAAAGGTTTAAATAACCGTGTTTGCATGAACTGCTAGGAAATTTGAAGTTTGGAGCATTTTAAGATGGCAAAATTTGCCTTGGAAATTAGCCATTTTAGCTCATCAATGTGATCTGAATATACCTACTTTCAAAGCAGATCCCTACCATCTTAGAACAGCTCCAGTTTTCAAAACGCTAAAGCAGTTCATTTGAATGGTATTATTTAAACTTTTACACCATATTCCATTTCAAATAACACGGTTACTTTGGCAGAAGTACTCAACCTGACCCCTGGATGATCCAAAAGTGCTACATCCTGCTGTTGCTCTTGCTATTTATGCTTGTTTTTTAGCTATAAAATTCTATGTAAACAACCATGTAAAGTCAAATCAGCAGCAATGTAAAGGTTTATAAAATAGCATTTGCATTGGAGACTGCTGGGGATAGGCACCAGCTCCCCGCGACCCGGAATGGAGAAGCGGGTGAAGAAAATGGATGGATGGATGGATTTGCATTGGAGCTGTTTTAAAACTGCAGCAATCCACTTTGGTCTTAGCTACATTCAGACTAGCCGTTAGTTCCCTGATCCTATCAGGATCTCCAAATGGAGTTTGTGCAAGAAGCTGTACTTATAACTTTTACACACAAACCCAAAGTGGCTGACCCATTTCTTTAAAAAGCAAATGTTTGCGAGAGTATTGCTGAAATTTATTCTGTAAAACAGTTTTGTGGTAAAAAAAAAGAGTATAAGTCCAATACAGTATAAAAATCCCTGACAATCTACACAACCATGTAAGCATGACAAAAATCTAGATTCCAGCAGATGTTAAAAAACTCAAAGATATGAATAATGCCAAAACAATGCTCAAAGTTTATATTTAATGGTGGGACTGTAACTTCATACTAAAAGTGCCTCCATGGATTCATTCATCTGTCTGTATTCTGTGTTTCCTGCCAGTCTTGGACAGCGTTTCAATCAGAACAGGATTATTGCATGATAAATCGTAACAGATCATATGAGCTCCCTTTCAGTCTCTTTTCTCAGCCTCCTGCGAATCCCAAATGGTTTTTGGCTGTCAGCTTCAGGTTTACTAGTTTTAAATGTCTCTCAGAGCCTCCCTTGGCCTTGATGAAGCAGCACCTTGAGGGTTCGGTTGCAGCCAATCTATTCCATACACTTCAGGGTGCTGAACGTCAGAGCAGTGGAAAGCTGAGAGAAAATATGCAGCACGGTAACATCACTGTGACAGATGTAATGCTGTCAGAGGTGTACTGAGGGCTGGGCTGACGTAAGACTTTCCTAACCTCCCAAAGGCAAAGTCAGAATGGGAAAAAGAGAGGAAAAATCCCTGCAACAAGTGAAACTGGCTCTTTATTGAGCTAAATTCTTTCACATGCGTGTGCTAAAATACTTGCAATGACCTTGTTGATAAGCCAGTGTTTCAGATTAGTTTAGTATGTTTTTGCTAATTAACAGAGTAAACAAGGTCCAACTAAGTAAAAGGAAAATAAGCCACTGAAAAACAAGCTAATAAATATTTGAATAATGTAATTTTTGAGTCAATAAAAACATTTGATAAAAAGCAGGTTACACAAAAGCTGCTGAACACACATGTATTTACTATAAACCATACATTTGCATTCTGTTTTAACACACTAGTATCACACTCATCTGGAAACTATTTCAGTGACGTAGACCCTTTTACACAATCGGGCCCATCCTGATGTAGACAACACAACTGTTCAGCAATAGAATAAATCAGTTCTGGTTGAAGAGCAGGCCCAGTTTCAGCATCAAATTATTATGGTAATCAGTTTTCAACAAATGTAAAAGAATTTGAGATCAGTGAATCATCCTTCTTTCTTACTGCTTAAACTTCTTTTTAGTGCCAAACATGCCTCTTGTGTCCAGAAACACAAAGGGGCTTTATCCTTCAGGGAGCATTTCTAAATGTTCCTACAGCATTTCCTGAATAAAATGGATTATAAATCCACACATACAGGAGCTGGAACGACACAGTCATAAAAGAAAGTAAAACTGCAAAGAATACTAATCAAAATGTCACTGTTCAAACTGACCAAATTTAATTTTATAGTGAACACTGGCCTTCCCATCCCCTTTTGATCACAAGCCTAATTGAAAGGCCAAAGCTCATTAGTAACATCAAACTTGGTCAATTTCTTTCACTTATTTCAAATGGGGTTTTTTTCTATATTTGTCAGGTAACCATGACAACTCTATTTCTGCTGTGCGTGTCCTTCCCCATCATCGTGGCAACACTGATTCAACATCATGACGGTAAGAAGCCACTGTGTGAAGTGGAGAAATAAGCAGCAGTTTTCCTCCTGTGAGTCATTTGTAAATTTCTGGTTAATGTTGAATTGCTGATGTGACCCTCGACCTGGAGGGCGTGTATGTTGGAAGATTTTTGAAATTTTCCACACTGCCCTTAGGGAGATGTTTGAAAACAGATTTTTTAAACTTTCATTAAGTTTTGGTGCCAATTCTCTTCTTAAATTGCAATGCTGTAAGGAAAGCAGTGTTTGCCAGAAACAGAAATCGTATAAGTAGTTCACAGTGGTTTTATACTAACAAGTCTTTATTTAAATTCATCAGAGCATAGCTTCTATAAAATAAAATTGCAAGAAAACTTTACCCTTTCTTCACCCAATTTCTTTAAGACTGCCATAATTTGTTAAATGTTACTACAACATTTATCACAGAATTAGGTTGGGTTTTATTTTGGTTCAAAATCCTTACGTTTGGTAATTATTTCCCAGTTAGTTCCAACTTTATTTTTGACCAGGTTGCACACTTGTTGATAAATGAAAATCATCATTACTTCTTCTTTATCACAGACATGTATGGCACATTGCGTGTCAGCATCCCTGTGGAGAGGCCTTTCAGTCCTCTGCTGGGCGATAAGGTAGTGGTGCCCTGCTACTTCCAGGACAATACCGTTAATGACCCTGGAGCCCCGACCATCGCGCCGCTCTCCCACCGCATCAAATGGACCTATCTGACCACGCAGAATGTTTCCACAATCTTGGTGGCTTCAAAGGGCAAAGTTTACGTGGAGCCAGAGTATGTAGACAGAGTCACCTTGGTCAGCTATCCAATGATTCCTACTGATGCCACCATGGAGCTGACAGAGCTAAGGTCCAAAGATTCGGGCCGGTACCGCTGTGAGGTGATTCATGGAATTGAGGACAGCTATGACACTGTGAACATCAATGTTCAGGGTAAGCTACAAAGTTTAACATTTTAATACAGTTTGTTCAAATGTCAAATCCACTTAACTTGCTGAAAATTAACTGGTTTATAATTCTGTACATCCAACAACTAGTTTCTGGAAAAAGCACTTGTACCTAAGTTATTGATTGGGTACATACAAATAAAGGAGTTGAAAGCAGTTATCAAAAGAGGATTTTTCAGTGGGCTCAATGAAATAAAATTCTATCTGATGACTACATGTATTTTACAGGTATTGTGTTTCACTACCGTCCCATCACCGATCGCTACAGCCTGACGTTTGAACAAGCCAAAGCCGTCTGTATCCGTAACAAGGCCACCATTGCTACTCCCGCACAGCTTCAAGCTGCTTATGATGATGGCTACCATCAGTGTGATGCTGGGTGGCTTTCTGACCAGACTGTCAGGTACAGTAGTACCATCAGTTTTAAATTAAATACCGGAGAATTGAGAAACATTAAAATAAGAGGTGGAATTAATTTGGTAAAGTCAGTAATGAGTTTTATTGTCAACATGACTTGGCTACTTTCATTCTGAGGTTGCTTAAACCGCATGCCTTTGGTCTGTGTAAGCAAGCCTGATCACGCTGAGGTGATACACACACACACAGCCACACACACACACAGACCATCTGATTGTTTTGAGTTGTATGTATGTATTGAGTTAAAGGGTGGAAAAGTTATAGCATACTACTGCATAAGCATGGTCTATTTTGCTGTGGCATATTGTTCATATACTATGTAACGTTGCTGCAGTGTACCTTTGTCACTGACCAGCATCTTCTACTTCTGTAATTCTTCCATTAACTTGTGGTAATGCCTAAATTTTAGTCCTCTGTCAGCATCGTCTTACCCACCGTATTGTGTGTCGTCTTTTTGTTAGTGGCCTTTGTTGTTCTACTCTGAGATATCTCAGTCTGGTAATTTGTCTTCTGTTCTCCTTGTCTTCAAGTGAAGTCCAAGCCAAACCCATAACAACAGCTTGAATATCAGTTTCTTCCAGGTTTATGTTTCTGAAATGAATGACAAGTAGAAAATGTTGGTCTTATATAGGCACACATCATGTGACCAAACACAGTGCACACCCACTATGGAAAAAACACAACGTAGATCATGTTGGTACTCTTACAATGCCACATCCCAACAACGTAGCATGTACGCAGCAGCTGCCACATGACTTTGTGAACAGCATCATACAGTATACCTCTAATAAATACACCAAGAACACAAAGACATATGCCAATGATGGGCAACTCTGAAAAGACAGATAAGAAAGACAAGCAATGGCAACATCAATTACACATAAAATGTGTCACAATACTGTAGCAGCACAGAGTGTGCGATGGGATGTTCATTTCTTACTGATATATATCTCAATACCCCAAAGGAACACAAGGCAAATTTGCAAAAAGTGAGATATGGGTAAAATCTCTCAGTTGAAATCAACCGTTGCACTTCTATGATCCCATAAACTATAAATCCTGTTTATTCTGGCCAAGGGAGCATACACGTATGTGTGTTAGTGTCATGTTTTTTTAAATAAACAAACAAAAAAAAAGTTAAAATTCAGATTTATTCTGGAGTAGAGTCACAGGTCGAAAGTCTTGTCAGTACTCAGACCTTGCATGAAATCAGAGATCGGACATAACAAATGAAAAAAAATGTATTACTCCTCAGTTTTCTACAGATTAAAAAAAAAAATTACTATAACTTGTTAGTTACTGAGCATTACAGTTACTAATACTTAGATCTTGTTCCTTATTTTTAAACAAAAGCTATTGGTTGTTTTAGTCATAATACTTAGCTAAATATAGACTTTTTGTAGCTCTGTTTTCCTATCAAAGATCAGTAGCTACTTTAGTTGTTCATCAAAATACTCCTAAGGCTCATTTATACTTTGACTATTACCAGTCCAACAAAGATTAGTACACAAATCACTGTTAACTATCTTTTATCAGACAACTCAGGTGACAGAAATCTCTCTCATCCTCTGAAGGTACCCCATCCATGAGCCACGGGAGCGTTGTTATGGAGACAAGGAAACCTTCCCTGGAGTGAGAACCTATGGCATCAGAGACCCTGATGAGACCTACGATGTGTATTGTTTTGCTGAGAAAATGTCAGGTACGCTCATCTACCAAGGGCAACACACCTGAACCTAAACTGCATAAAAAAACCATCAACATGCTTTCATGTCAGCGTGTTTTCTTCCTCCCTTCTATGCTCTTCCCTCCCAGGCACAGTCTTCTACTCCATGTCTGTAGAGAAGTTTACCTTTTACGACGCAGCTACACAGTGTGTCAGACTTGGTGCCAGGCTGGCCACCACTGGCGAGCTTTACCTCGCCTGGAAAGATGGTATGGATGTGTGTAATGCCGGTTGGCTGGCAGATGGGAGTGTGCGCTACCCAATCAACATTGCCAGGCCTCAATGTGGAGGGGGGCTTTTAGGAGTGAGAACTGTCTACTTGTTCCCCAATCAGACAGGGTACCCCAACCCAAACTCTCACTATGATGCCATCTGCTTCCAAGGTTAGTTATTCTCAAAAACAGCTTTAGATTTTCATTTCATTCTGGAGCCTTCTGAAATGTTTGCTGTCTTTGCTAAAAAGCACAATAGATTATTTTGCCTTGTTGTATACTATAAATCAGTGAAAATGTTCAGTAAAAGTTATATAACCTTGACTTCTCAGAGACTGATGATAAAGATGCTGTTCCCGAGAGGACCACACCTTTCCCATCCATCATTCCAATCACATCTGACGTCAAGCCCTACCCAGGACTGACCCCTGAACCTGGGCAAAAGGAGGTTAGGTCAGAAAAGGAAGAAGTTATCTCCTCATTGCCTGTTCCTGGTGTGTCTGGACAAGATATTGTATTAGTTCCTGGACTGGATTTGACAGGTGAAGATGTGACCATGGCGCCCACTGGTAAGTTTGGTTAATTGACAAAATGTGTTGTATACTATAAATAAATCTATCTACAGAATAAAAATCATTCAATCAAACGGCACTTTGTTTCTTTTATCCTTGTCCTTCTTGTCCCAGGTGTGGTGTTCCACTACCGACCCATCACTGGTCGGTACACTCTGACCTTTCTGGAGGCTCACCAGGCTTGTCGGAGTATTGGAGCAGTTATCGCCAGCCACCAGCAGCTTCAGGCAGCCTTTGAGCAAGGCCTACACCAGTGTGATGCCGGTTGGCTGCGTGACCAAACTGTGCGGTGAGCTGATCATTTGTTACAACATCTTACTGTAGTGTGCACCAAGCTCATTTATGTGTTCTTGATATGGTTTATGTTTATGTTTTTATCATTTAACAGCTTCAAGATTTAAAATCTCTAAAACTATACTCACCATTCTTTGTCTTTTGCTCAGGTATCCTATTGTGTCACCCAGAGAAAACTGCGCTGGTAACCTGCTAAGCCATCCAGGAGTGAGATCCTACGGCTTGAGGCCAGCCAGTGAACTCTATGATGTATTTTGTTACGTGGAACATCTAAACGGTGAGCCCTCTCAAACCACAACGGCATCCTAAAATCTATCTATTGATCCACTACACCTAAATTCCTCTGAATACTTATGCGTATCTTTCTGTCCAACAGGTGAGGTCTTCTTCACTAGCGACTATGACAGCTTCTCCTACGACGAGGCAGTGCAGCACTGTCAGAAACTCAACAGCACCCTGGCCACTCCTGGGCAGCTGTACGCTGCCTGGAAACGGGGACTGGACAAGTGCCGCCCAGGCTGGCTGATGGACCGGAGCGTCCGCTACCCCATCACCACCCCCAAGCCTTACTGTGGAGGAGGCCAAACTGGGGTCCACATCATCTACGCTTTCTCCAACCAGACGGGGTTTCCTGATGAGTACTCCCGTTATGACGCCTACTGCTTTAGAGGTTCGAATAACATCGTTCCACAGACTCATCCATATGATACAGCACTATAATCGTATGACAGAACATGTAACATCTAGATCATGTTGAAGCCAGCAACGGCTCAATATTTGTCAAATTATGATTTTGTTACTAATTTTCTTACTTTAATGTAGCTTAGGTTATGCTGTATAGTCTAAAACTATTCAATGTTTGATATATGTTTGCATTTCTTCATATTTACTGAATGTCTTGCTCTGTCCGGTAAGACATAAATAATTAATATATTGCCATATGACTGTCTAAATGTGCAACACTTTACTTCTTCTAAAATAATCAGAAAAATGAAGGAGCGTATGGAAGAAGCTGTTCATTTGTAGACTTTCATTCAAAGATATTGATCGTTTGAACCCGGCCTGACACGTTTTCCAACATCCTTTCACGTTTCATCTTTGGTTTCACTTGTGAAAGGTCAGAGTTAGGAATTAAAGACACATGATTGGAGTTAAAATGACTATACATAGTTAGACTGAGAAAATACTTGTTAGGGTTAGGAAATTATACATCACAGGTCACACTTTTTGATCTTCATAGGTTGATTCTGTAATGTCACATGGTTGATGCCCTTCACAAGGCTGGTGTTGAGATAGCAGTCACAATGTCTAACTGCTGCCAATGAAACTTCCACATTTTGAACTTATTGTCTTATTGTCCTTTTGTGAAACAAGCTTAGGACATTTTTTAATTGGCTTGGCAGAAAAAACAGTATTAGAAAATGAATAGATGAAATATTTACCCAAACCATGGAGCAAATAGAAAAACAGGTAAATGCTAACTAAAAGTGATGTACAAATGTTCATTATCATCATAAATGTATCAATGAAATACCTTGGTTTTGCAATGTTGTTTGGGTCAAAACAATACTACTTTTTAAAATAGTGTTCTCTCTTGTTTTGTCTTTTAGCTGAAAGTTCTGTTGAACATACTGAACAAAAAGTCACCATAAGTCTGGAGCAAAAAACAATTTACCAGAAAACAGGCAGCACTTATCACTTCACTTCCACTGGTAAGAACGATGTGTGAAATCACAGAGGTTCGTTTTTAAGAAACAGATGTTTTTTGTTTGTTTTTCTGATGATTATCTTTGTGCATCTAAATACAAACATATCTGTAAAATTTTACATAGCGCTCATTTTGTGTCTCATCTTATTTGTTTTTAGTTGCAACTACAACAGAGGTCTACAATGAAATGGAAGCTGCTGTAAATTTAATGGAAACAAAATTTATCCGGAAAGCGACTGTCCAAAGTCAACACGTTGCTCCGACAGGTGAGACGCCTGGAGATAACTCAGCAATCAAACTCTGTTTTTGACCTTTTCTTTTTCTGGTACTGGCTTTTAAATGTTTAAACGAGATGTGCGTTTTATGTAAAAGTGGCCACAGTAAAAGAAAATTTCTTTATCTCCCAGTAGCGTCATTTTGAAAAGATTGTAGGCGAATTTATAACACACTGTTTTGCCCAAGACTGTTTATAATTTGTACAAATGTGTAATGCATACTAATGTTGTCACCTAATAAAATAAAATCATTCTTGATCTGATTTATCAGCATTCATGACAGCAGATATAATGATTTCTTACAAAAAAAAACATTGCAATTTTAGTTGTTTCACTAGCAAAATACAATATTTAAACATTGGCTGACATCCTGGGAAACTAAATTTGGTTTCTCAGTGATTGCAACAAATCCAAAAAATACCAAACCAAATATTAAACCCCACATGAAATCTTAATAGTCCTTTATAAATGTTTGTGGTGACAACAATTAAGATACATTCAAAATTCTAAATATTCCCTTTATATTTTTTTTACCAGTTCTCAAAGAGATAACCCCTGCTCCTTCGGTCCCAGCTGATGTGTCCGGATCTGGTTCAGCTGAACATTCAGCCAGCGGGGAGCCCTCCGGGGAGCCATCCAGGTCCAGTGGTGATGCGTCCGGGTCAGGACATGACATCATCTTCAGTGGACGCACTGATATCTTCTCCGGGGGACAGTCTGCCTCTGAAAGTCTAGAGAGTCTGGAAGGGGGAAGTGTTGATCTCTTCACATCTGGAGATTCGGGTAGTGCATCTGGATCTATATCTGGATCTACATCTGGATCTACATCTGGATCCGGATTTGGATCTGGATCTGGCTTCATTATATCAGGATCAGGTACCAGCAGTGGAAGTGGGGACATCAGTGGTAGCGGTGATGCCTCTGGGATTGTCATGTTGAACGGGGAGACGGTAGACGTGTCAAAAACCCACCAAAACCGCACAGAGCAGGAATTTGGCCAGGGGGGAGTCATTATCAGCGGAGACTTTATGGAAACAAGTGTTTCCGGATCAGGACATGTGTCTGGTTCAGGCTCTGGTGAGTTTTCAGGCATTTCGTTTGTCGACCACAGCGGCATCGACTTGACAGAGCAGCAATCTGGACAGCAAGAATTATCTAGATATCAGCCCTCTGGATCGGGGTACCCCAGTGGGTTCCCCAGTGGTTTTCCCTCTAGTGTTTCAGGCAGCGGTTCTGCCTCTGGAGACCCCCTCCACCATAATGATGTCATTCTAATAACAGATGATGAGTTGTTCGACGTGACTGTATCCTCACACGATCCTGAGCAGGGCCGGGGTGTGGTACAGATAAGCGGGGAAGGCAGTGGCTCAGGGGTCAGCGGATACAGCGGCTCTTTGCTCACATCAGGAACTGGAGCCCCTCATAAGTTGATTAACCTGCAACATGTAGCAGCAACTCCAGATACAGCATACACCGCACCAACCACAGCACCATCCGTGTCACTGGAAACTCCTGCAGCTGTGAAGCAGCCTGAAGTAGATGAAGGTTTGTGACTCTTTCTATTCATCATTATACTTTATCAGTTCTGATAAAATCGGACTAATAATCGGCCATAATGTCAAAATCAAAGTCGCTTTTTATTCCTGCTGTCAGTTTCTGTAGACCCCTGCGATCCAAACCCCTGTAGTTCAGGGTCCTGAGCTCCCACTGAAACAATAGAGAAAACTGAACATATCTTCCTTCTATTGTTACCCCAAATGTGTGCAGGTCAAATGGGCTGTCCTGATGGCTGGAAGGTGTTTCACGGCAGCTGTTACTACCTCTCTGAGGAAAAACACACTTGGTCTGAGGCCGAGCAACGCTGTCAGGAGTTCAACGCCCACCTGGTCAGCATCAGCTCCCTGGAAGAGCAGGAGTTTGTCAGCTGTGAGTAGCTGTTTGAGTTAAAATGAGCAATTTATCTTATACATCCATGGGTGGGAGGATAAGAAGGATCTGATTACAGAAATGATTTACCCTCACTAAATCTGATGTTAAAGCTAATGAGACAATGTCAGTATGTTTTACAGAGACTACATGTTTCACACTTACTTTACAGCCAGTGGTATGGAATACCAGTGGATTGGACTTAGTGACCAAGATGTGCAGAATGAGTTCAAATGGACAGATGGAAGTCCTCTGGTGAGTTCTGTTGGAGATGGCTGGCTGCGCGTTGGTGCTTTTATTTTATATCAGGGTTACTGATCGACTTCTTTCACTCTAATCAGTCCTTTGTGAACTGGAGGCCCAACCAGCCAGATAACTACTTCGGTTCTGGGGAGGACTGTGTGGTGTTGATCTTGCACGAGGGCGGGCAGTGGAACGACGTGCCCTGCAACCACCACCTTTCCTACACCTGCAAGACTGGACCCGGTAAGTTTACTGCCGCCATGAAGTATGTCTCTGATTAGGATCTGATTTTAGGATTTATTATAAATAAAAAGTTTTGCTGGTAAATTTGTGACACAGCTGTGATTTGTAAAATCACTCACTGTCTTTGTCAAAAAATTAAATTAAAAAAAACACTGCCACTTATAACTCAATGGGTAAACCACAAGACAAAAATATGTAACCTACACTGAAATCTCACTGCAACACAGTTTTGATGAGTTTCTACTGAATGAAATATTCAAATATATGCTGATTTTTTTTAATTGCAGATCAACTAGTTGCGACAAGAGTAAACTGGCCACCTTATGAGCTTTACAAAGCTTCACAAACATTTTAGTAACTTGTCTTTGTCTCTTTACTAGTATTGCTCTATTTCTTCTTGAGTCAACCCATTCATGACTTTCCCAAATTGTTTGAGATAATTAATTAAATTATTAATTGTCCTACAATTTATTTGCCTAATTTGACACAATAAAGTTAGCCCACTTTTGTCATGTCTTCTGTGTGCATACTCAATTAGAAAATGCTTCATTTGCCTAAATGAGAGAATTGCAACAGAATAAAAACTTTTTAAATGCCGAAATCATATAAAAGGCTTGTGTTTTTTGTAATACCTAGTAGCTAAAACATGCATTGTATTCAATTATATTCCTATTCCTTTAACCCTATTCCTTTAAAAGTTTTATACATTTTACACAATGATTTATTTATTTTTTTGTCCTAAAAAATTTGCTTTTGTCTTTCTGGTATCATTTTTACAACCCAGTTTCTAAATATTGTTACCTATAAATATCTTTAATTAAGTAAGAAAACAAAAAAAAAATAAATAAATTTGGTAGCTGGAATACTTTTTCAGCAGTAAATTTGTTATGTTTGGAAAATATAATCTGAATACATAATACACAAAAAAGAAAAAAATTAATTGTAATACATTCACTGAAATAAAAAATGATAAAAAGAAGTTAGGCACCCAGAGAGAATGGTCTGATTTTGTATAACTTGGTCAAAATGCAGACCAGTGATGGGTTTGTAAATGATTCACTTTGTAAGGATCTGCACGTATAGAAGAGACACAAAAGGGCATTATTGGTGGCATCATGAGTGGAGGGATGGTGTTATCAGGTAGATGTCAGAGCATCTGACAGTAAGTCAAAACAGTGAGTGAAAGTTATCAGACACAGAGGAGTCCTCAAAGATCCATTAGACAGCATGATCAACATTTGGCTGAGTTTGATAGGTGTCACTGTGGGTTTGAATGAGGTCAGCTGGTTGTACTCTGTAATTACTCAACATGTGGGGCATGCAGATGTCACACTGACCTGATGGAACCAATGGACACATGACCAATCCTGCCAATGTTGTGGAGAGACACAACAACATCACTCCTGGGATCATAGTATAAGGAGCCACACGGTCTGACTTCAGGTCACCTCTGATAGTCATTCGGGAGACCCTGATGGCACGGCACTGTGTTTGTGACATACTGCACCTGCACGTCTTACCCTTTCTGAGACAGCCCCCTGGAACAGCAACACCTGTCCACATACAAGTCTATGGACTTGCCTGCATTATATACCCCAGTCTTTTTTGAACATGCGTGAAATCAGCACTACTACAGTTGTTGCTCGACTGTATAACTTCGTTCCACATTGATTTGCTGCTTGTATCTAGGCCTGAGGAGGTGACACACACTACTGACACCGATCCAGCAGAGTGCCCCGAACAGCCAACTCTGTTACTTGATCTGATTTGGTAGTCATTGCAACACAGTCACACGACCTTTCAACGAGTGCAATTTCATTTTATTTCTACCACTTCATCTGGGTGCTTAACTTCTTTTGTCAATGATAGAGCGAGGTAGAGAAGCCCTTGTAACTCTGGTTCAATTTGACCCGAAGGCCACGGGAGGGTTAAGGTTTAAAGATCCAGTTGAGGTAACATTTATTTGTGTGTCTACTTTTTTGTCACTTATGTCAGTGATGTGCGGAGCACCCCCTGAAGTGGAACACGCCAAACCAATGGGCAGCAGCAGAGATCACTACACTGTCAACTCTATAGTCCGCTACGAGTGTGACGCAGGCTACACACAGCGCCACCTGCTGGTCATACACTGTATGGAGAACGGGGAATGGCAGCAGCCAAAAGTAAAGTGCATAGAAGGTGAGCTAAAAGGGTATTCCCAGAATATGGGTGTAACAAGCACATTTTTGCACATTTTATTCCTTGAGAACAGAGCTGGGAAGTGAGGCACTAAAGCAGCAGGAAAGATACTAAGCAGATCATGGAAGAGTTTATCAAATGTGTAAACGTGCATTTCAGAAAGGAAAGCAAAGGGGGTAAAAAGTCAAGATCTTGATATTACACTGATGATTCTAGGGCAGCTTGTGAAGTCTTGAAAGTCTCAGTTGTAAATCTTTGGGTGACTCCTTTTTTGCATGATGTCATCAGTATTCGTACCTTTTCTCCCCCCAGTCAATGCCAACAGTCAGAGGCTACACAAAAGGTCCCTCTGGACAAGAAGTAAAGGTGTCAGCAGCCAACAGGAGCAGAGGAAACTTCTCTGAGCAGCACTGAAAGAGACATACAACAGAGAGCCACAAAGGAACCTTCTTGCAAGGAAGCATGGACACTAATGCAAATGTCTGACCAAAAACATAGCATGCCCGACTCTGTACATACACACACACTAAAGCACATTTAGATGCTGACAGAGACAATGATGGATGTTTTGGATCTTTGATTGACACCACGCACCCTCTGAAAGCAGGTTTTCTTTCTCCTCTTAGCATCTAATTTAAATTTCCAGTATTTTTTAAATGTCTTTCCTATGATCTCCACCTCACAAAGAACGGTTGATAAAACTGTCCAAAACGTTTCAAGAGGCTGAAGCGTGACAAGCAAAATCCAAAACAGCTTAGGAAGTGTTTTCAATTCAGACCATGTAGATTTTTACCATATTTAGTGTTTTTCAAAATCTGTTTCTTAGCCTTTTTTTTTCCATTTTCTCTTTTTGGTGGATTCTAGATGCTGAATGCAGCTTTGGTTTCTCTCTGTCTAAGGGCAACCCAGTGTTCAGTCGAACCTTTTGGTTGTGACAGTGATAAAAGATAAAATACGGTTGTTTCATTTGATTTGTTGGAGTTGGCTTTGAGTCTTTCGAAAAACTCCAGTGCCTTAAATCTAAGACGGAGCAGGAAAACACACAAATGTTTCAAGTTTTTAATCTTGTCACTACCTTAAGTTTGACATCTACTTTGCTAAAAGATCCACACAGCATTAGGCTTTCATTAGGTTGTTCTGTTCCTTATATTGATGACATTCAAAGTAAATATGTGATTAAGTGCAACACAACCTGGATTGAAATAATCAGCACTTTATGCACTTTTTGAAGTCTCTGGTCATTTTTGTGCTAATCATTTGAATCCAGCGCACCTTTAAAAACCAGTCAAGAAAACAAAACCCAACACTTGTCTGCAGCAATTTATACATATCCAAGGACGGCCATCCACGGTCATCTAACGACGTAAAAGATGCCGATTTATTTTGCAGGTTGTCACATCTCAAGAGCAATCTATAAATTAATGTTCTTCGACATGAGAGTCATGGAATCAGTGTTTGCTTTGAGATGAGTTTCCTAATGTAAATATCCTCACTACAATATTCTGAACAGCAGGATCTGTCATGAAGTTGCACAGTGCAGTTTGAACTGTTTGAATTACGGTATTCGTCATCTACATGTTTTCTGAACCTTTAGTTCTGAGCCAGCAGTACAGAAGAAGTCAAGTTGATTTTTCATTTTGCTTAACGAACCTGCTTTTTAGTTGCTTAAGAAATTGAGCCAGTAGAAATGATGAAAAATGGCTTTGAACAAGTTGAGCAGCACGAAGAGACCTTCACTGTAAAGCGATACTTCAGATCTTTTGATGCAAGGTTCTTAAAAAGGTGATGAACATTTTACCTGTTGTAGGTACAATTTAAATTTGGCCAAATTGTTAAGCTAATGGAATGGATGCTGCCTTAAAACAGCGTATGTCTCAAAAGTTTCACAGTGGTTCATGTGAATGCATTTTTATCACCTTTACATTGTTATTAATTTCACATTACAGCTATTCTTGCAAACGTATTATGATATTCACACAGGAAGTGCCCCAGGAAGCACCAGAAGTGCTACAGCTATCGACTGCTGTTATTTGTGCCTGCAAATAACAACAGTATTTTATGTAAATAACCATGTAATGCAAAATGGGTGATGATGTAAAGGTTGAGAAAATAGTGTTTGGGAGAATAGCAATAAAATCTTTGAAATTTAAGTTATTTTAGGATGGCAGCAAACTGTTTTAGTCTAGGCTCCACTTGGATTTGCTGTGAGCTCATCAGTCGAATCAGAATTAAACTCTTTTTCTCCAAACTGAGGTCATTCAAAGAATTATCTACAACAGGTAAGATAGTAATTGTTCTTCACCTTTCTACAGATTTGCTTCTACTCTCAAATCCAACACACACATCAGTTCATATCTGACCTCTTCAATGAAGTCTTTAACGGACGGACACACAACTTCAAAAATAATAAAACAAATGTCCGAATTGCCACAAAAGCTACAATTCATCACAAAAAAATAAAAGTTTTTTTTTTCTTTTTGAAAACAACCATGCAGGATGTATATCCATAAAAAATAAAAAAAGGAACTTTCATTCGGTTGTTGAAGATGTTTTGCTTCCCATCCAGGGAGCTTTCTCAATTCAAGACTGGAGAGTGAGGAGTTCCAAGCTTTAAACTGCACCTACATCTTGAGGATAAGGGACACTTTTTTGAAGACCATCCATCCGTCTTCTACCTCTTATCCATGGTTGGGTCTCAGAGGCAACAGGTCCAGGAGAGAAACCCAGACCTCCCTCTCCCCAGCGACACTCTCCAGCTCCTCCTGGGGGATCCCAAGGTGTTCCCAGGCCGGAAAGGATACATAATCCCTCCAGCAAATTATTGGTCTGCCCGGAGGTCTCTTCCCAGAGGGCCATGCCCAAAAAATTAATTTGAGGACCAAAATCTTCATATTTTGGACAGACAAGTTAAATGGTTTGAGAGAGGGGAGTGAATGAAGCTGTTTACATCAAATGAGAGAAACCAACTTTAAACAGAGGAGGAGGAAACTCACAATGGAGCATTTAGCCTGATATCCAGTCAGTTTCACTCTAATTCACACCTTCATACATGTGACCAAAGCATGTCTCTGTGAGCCAGGCAAAGACCCTAACGACGCTCCAGTGGGAGATGTGAATTTAGGTTACATAAAGGAGCATTTCATGCACTTTAAAGATTGGAACTCCACATTTTTCCTGGATGGGAAGTAGTGCCTTCAACTACAGAATAGAAGTTCAGGTGTTTTGTTTTTTAAAACATGTTTTTTGGGGGCCAGAGGGGGTAACTAAGACTCTACACCAGCATTTATCTACAATAAGAGCAAACTTCACCATGAAGGCAAACATTTTTAAGGAAAACTTGGTGCTTTAGGAATTACTAATGTCTGTATCAGTGTTATTATTTAGTGGTTCTTGAACAAACTGAAAAATCTTAACAAATAAACCAAAATACAAGCAAACTGAAATAACTATTGTTGTGCCTTTGTCCAGATTCTGAACATATGAAATAAAACTTGGAATCATTCGTCTCTTTCACTTTCTTGGCTAAGTTCCCACTTGTTTAGTCCGAAACACTTTGACTCAAACAACCAGAAAAGGCCGTTTTGCATTGTTTTTTTTTTTTCTTTTTTTGTACTTAACTAATGACATTCCCATGCTGGGGTTTTCTGGCGTTTTCCTGGAAACAATTTTCCTTGAAGTTAGCAACATTCGGGGTAAACTTTGCAGAGCCACAGGAACAACCCTGGCATTTAGTTTGTCTTTACCTTCCTCTTTGAGTCAACTGTGAAAAAAAAAAAAAACACTCAATAAATAGCTCCTTCTTCAGGATACACAGTGGCTACGTTCATCACTGCAGCTACAGCTAACAGACCTGCTCTATGTGTGTATGCGTGTGTGTGTGTGTGTGTGTGTGTGTGTCGTGTGTTATGGGGTGAGAAGTATTGCATGTGAGGTCATGTGTGTGTGTTTATATGCATCCATATGGTTTATTTATGTACTGTACCTTTCCAATGTCATATGTGTGCAATAATGTTTAGTTGCAGGCTGTACTTATATGTTCAGTGAATGTGTGTGTGTGTGTGTGTGTGTGTTCATGTTTGGCCGAAAGGTGCAAATAGGATCTGTTTGTAGAAACTGCTAGCCACATAATCAGTAGGAGTAGTGTTCAGAACCGGATGCAGGAGGGTGTAACGAGGCGTTCACTTGCACTCATCTAAAAATGCATCATGTTTAGACAGAGCGTGTTCTGTATATGGCTCCGTAAAGCACCTCACCTCGCCAACCCAAGCATTCCTGCCTGAGAACACGTAAAGCTCCTACAAGCGGTGGTCTATAAGCCACGAGAAAAATCATTTAGTGTTAGAGGTGCAGGAACATCATCTGAACATGTTATTTACGTAATTAAGACTTAATGATTAATGCTCCACACCAATAAAAAAAAAAGTGTTTGGTCAGTTAGTTTTTTTACCTTTGCTGAGCAAAATAATACTTGGTCACAGTAGGTTTGATCAGATCCCTATGAGCACCAAAAATTGATGAGATTTGACACAGTTATGATGACACAAGGTGTTTAAATGTGAGGTTCGAGCACAACGCAATATGGACTTTGTGAAAATTATCTGTATGTAAACATTTTAGTATTGGGGTGAGTTTCTACCTCAAACTAAGGAGTTTAGATATTTCTGTGTCTTGTTCATGAGTGATATCCAAAATGGACCAATGGATCGGGGCTTTGTCTGCAGTAATGAAGGGGTTGTTTTTGTTTTGATCTGCCCTTATTGAGAAGGAGGTGAGCCGAAAGACGAAGCTCTGAATTTACTGGTTCGTCTGCATTTCAACCCTCACTTAAAATCGTGCGATATAGATTGCAACTAAGTGAACAAGATTCCTGATACTAGCAGAAGACATTGGCTTCTTCATGGGGCGGCCTGACTCAGAGATAGGTTGAGGAGCTCCGTCATCTGGAGGCGACTCCTTTCGATGATCCACAGCAAGTCAACTCCATCCCTCCCTTACGAAAAGCTGTAGAGTGTCGGAGAGGGATGAAACCTTCCAACACTTAATTGTGGCTTCCACAAATTAAATTAAAACCCTCTATGTAAGAGGTGTGGAACTCCAGGCCTCGAGGGCCGCTGTCCTGGGAGTTTTAGGTTTTTCTGCTCCAACACACCTGATTCAAATTTAATTACCTCCTCATCAAATCATCAAGTTCTCCAGGAGCATGGCAACCAGTCATCCATTTAAAGCAGGTGTTTTAAAGCAAGAACACATCTAAAACATGCAGGAGAGCGGCCCCCGAGGAATGGAGTTTAACACCTGTGCTCTATGTGTTCAGGAATGTCTTCATCTGCAAAATTAAGCACTGTGTTTTTACAATTAGAATAAAAAATAAACAAACTCTTAATTAGGTTTGCCTTTTAAACAGATCACCTACCAAACTTGAAGAGTGGTAACTGGCTACTTACTTTGTTGTTAAGAGAAAAAAAAAACTACAGCGGTATGAGGTGCTTCATAATAATAAGGTATCTTCAGAAATTAGCTAAATCTCAGAATTTTGATTAGCTTTAACATTTTTAAAGCATTTGCACTGCAAATGTATTTACAGTATTTTTTTTTATTTGTAGAAAATAGTACAAATGCATAGACACAATGAAAAACATAAAAAGGGTTGTATATTTAAACACTATTTCTCCTTCCATATGGTAGTTTATACTGTATATTACAACAATACAGAGTTAAGTTCACAAGGCCTGTTCTGTCTATCACAGAGCAGCACTCGTTAACACCTTCACAACAAAGACGGACATTACATTAAGTCTTATAAACCGGTAAACAGAATATATTTTACATGAATAAAAAGACAGGAGTTCATGCTTCTACTAAGCTACAGTTAGCAAAAGTAGAGTACAATCATAAAATGGAAATCTGTAGAACAAAGACAAATGCTGAAAACCAACTTAACTCTTCTTTTTTTGTCACTACGCCTCTTGGTAAACGCCATGATTTATTTCTTTATTTGACTGGATTGACTTTGATTACAGTCATTGCTGGTGGTGGATCAGAGTCAAAACTGCTCAGACAGATTTAAATGATTAAATTAGCTGCGAGGAATATTTGCAGCCCCCTAAAAAAAACAACTTAAAATCTAAAAAAACAGTCACTGTATGCTGTTGTGTCAGAATGTTGTTGAAGTCGGGCTGTTTCACAGTATGTTTCAAACAGGACATGTCAATAAATGCTAACAGCGTGATTTTTCTTGTGTCAGTGTATGTCCGACTTTAATGCCCCATCTACACTACCCTTGATATTTTTTTTAAAAATGGAGAATTTCTGCTACATTTGCCCCTCTCGTCCACACAAACAGAGTTCAGGTGAAAAAGAAAAAAGATTTGAAGAGTGCCGATTTCACAACAAAATCAATTCTTGGTGTCTCCGTGCGGACTTGAAGTACAGAGCTTTTCAGAAACACTGTCATAGCCGTCCATTTCCTACAGGCACACCATCACTTTGTGACATCAAAACCATTTTTACCAGTCTTTCTTTTTTAACTTGTCTGTCTCACTTTATCCTGGTGTGTTAAAGTGGGTAATAACTGAGAGGAAATTGTAAACACTGTCAAAGAAAATAAAAGCTGCACTTGTTTGGAGAAAATCCTTAGCTACTCTCTTCATCTGCAGCTTGATGTGTTGTTAATGTGACGTTCTCATCATCTAGTGGTGCAGCATGGGTATTTCTGTAATTTTCTTAAAATCATGTGGACAAAAAAATAATATAAGAGGAGAAAAAAAAACATTCTTTAAAGAAAATGTCTGAAATGAAGCAGAAGCTGTAAGCAAACACACATGGTGTTAGTTTCATACCTGACAGCTGACAGCTGTAGGTGGTTGATACTATGAATGAATGGGAGCAAATTCTTTAAGACATTTTCCACAGGCTGTGGTGGAAAGCTTCCCAGACCAAGCTTTGTATAGCAGCATAACATTTTAGAATCAGATGCTTATTAGTGACTTATGACTGAAATGTTCCAATGTCCACGCGCTCCACGCTACAGCTAGTGCTACTCTGCAGGTGAGATCTTTGAGCCTGTTCAGTGTTAGGATGGATTGTTGTCTCGTGCTGAGTCAAAGCGTCTACCGATAACAGTACACACCAAATTTCACGGATGGAGGAGGGAACCCAAAGCAACGCACACCTGGTTCTGTTGGCCCACAGTTAACCCGAGGGTTTGTGATTGGATAACGGACACTCCTATCAGACAACCAGCCCGCGTTACAGCAATCCAAGCCCGTTAGCTTCCACGCAGCGTACAGCTGGCCCACTTTGGCGATTTGACTCCCATCGTTGGCACAAGCCTGAACCGCTTCAGTGAAGTTGAGCTTGGTTGTGTGGTTTAGGTAGTACACAGTCCCTAAAGCAGAAGAAAGTAATCAGTGAACTAACATGTACTGAGATTGTTTGAGCTAAAAAGAAAAGAAAAAAAATAGGAGCTGTCCTGATACTGACCTTTGATAGAGGCCGTGAAGCAGAAAGCATCAAAGCGGTGGAGAATTTTATGTCGGTATCCATAGCTGCGCACACCGGGAGCGACCCCCTTCCCACCACAAACAGCGCGTGAATCTCTGATGGGATACTGGACTGTGCCGTCAGCCAACCAGCCAGCATTGCACCAGTCTAGCCCGTCCTCCCATTCTGCGAAGAGCTGTTCAAATGTAGCCAGGGTGGCGTCCTGATCCTGGCACGCTTGTTGGGCACCGAAGAAGTTAAAATGGTAGCGCCCTTTGCGAGAGTAGTAGGGGAATGCCACACCTACAAAGAGAACATGGTATTTAACAACATTTTGTACAGTTATACAATCCAAAAATGATTCAAATAAACCTTTTTGAAATACAAACATTTTAGATTTTGTTTTGTACATGGAAAAAAATTAGTAGAAAGTGGTGTTTAAGTGATGTTTAATTTGTTTGCAAAACGCAAAATCTGGTTATGGTTTGGATTTGACACTTCCTGCCTTAACCCTTTTAAAACCACCGGGATCGCCGGTGACACCGATGTATTTCAAATTACCGTAACTCAGCGCTACTTTGTGTAAATTTATTTTGCAGTCTCAGAAATGTTCAATCTGCACATTTCAAGAGTTTATAAAAAGAAAGTTGAAGAAAATTCAATTACCGTTTTTGTCCTTTACTTCTTATAGCACACAGTTTAAGGTATTTAATTACATAAGACAGGTAAATTCTTGACAGATTTCGAAAGTTCTACTTCTCCTGGAAAGAGGGTGTAAATTATTTACACACAGGGCATTTTTTGACATGGTTATTGACAAAAATAGACAAGAAAGACCAGGCATTTTAATAATTATATCTACTATTATGGTGCTAAAAAAATGAATGATGTATCTCACTGGGCTGCGACTGCTGGCGACTAGTTGGCAAGTGGCAGTCATGAAGGAATCTCCAAAGTGTCTCGAAACATTCACAGAGGGGTTCTCTATTTCCTCGCTCAATTTGCAGAGGTTTGCAGTTTTGTTGCGTGAATTTAGAACACGTTCAAGAAATAAACGCCCAAAAAAATAAACCATGATTTTCAAAATTGGCTGTGCGAAATGGGGCTGCATGGCTTGCTTGCTACTCAGGATTCAGTGAGGACTGCAACAGAAAATGTGCGTACGCTCTCGCAATATTGAGACAAGTTTGAGTCACCGAAAAGTCTCCAACAGTCACAGCTCAATGAGATACTACCTTAAGAGAGCATTTAGGTACTGATTTACCCTGCCCTGCCCTTTCCACTAAAGTTGTTTTTTTTCTCGTCTCACCGCTCAGCGCCAACTTCACCGTTACGCTTTCATCCTCCAGGCCGTCGATCACCTCACATCGATACCGCCCCGTGTCGTCCAGCTGCAGCTCGTTGATCACAAGAGACATGTCTCCCGGAGCTGACCGCCTCAAGCGCACGCGGCCTTTAAAGCTGCCGTAGCTGCGATGGCTGTTGCCCATGGCCACCATCACTTTGGACTCCCTGGCGAAGGCTTCGGGTGGTGTGGCGTTGGCGTAGGTAGGCAGCCAGAACCATCTGACCCGGGTTCTGCGAGGCGTTGTCAGCTCGGGCTCATAGTGGTAGTGACAGGGAAGGGTGACGTTGCTCCCCGTGGTGGCCGACACCGAATGCTGGGGTGATTCCACGTGGAGTCGAATCCCATTGAAGTAAACTAGAGGAGGCACAAAACACCAGACTCCAGTGCTGTTCATGATTATGCTCAAATGAACATGTTTGTGTTCAGAGTCCATATTTTCTGTGAATCTGAACTGAGCCTTTTAGCTGGCTAACACGACATGAACCCTAAAGGGCCGAAAACAAAAGTAAAAGTACACATCATGGCTGTTCAGATCAGAGGACACCAGCAGTACGACTGAAGCTGCTGTGTCAGTGACTTATTCCTTCAGATGAAACCACCATACTATTTGTTTCTGATCTGTGATAAAATATTTAAAATACGAAATGCAAAGTAAGCTAAGGAAGATGATTCTGAAAGGTTCTTTAAAAAAGCAAGAATCAAACATGAACTTGTTGTTTTTAATCTGAACAGAACATGTAAATAGTTGCTCTGAACTTGCTCAACGCAGTCAAAACGTATTCAAGCACAACGGTCCAATAGTTAGTGATGATGACAGGCGTATACTCAGGTCTTTAGCTTTAATCACCACAACGCAGAACAACCTAAGCTCTCACTGCTCGTACTTTGGCTGTATGTGTTTGTTGAAAACACAGGTTGATAATTACACAGTACTGTGTAAAGGTTTTAAAATATACCTAAATTCTCTAGGCTCTGCTTCCAAAGAGTCACATTTTCTTGTAAT
This sequence comes from Kryptolebias marmoratus, assembly GCF_001649575.2. NCBI lineage: Eukaryota > Metazoa > Chordata > Actinopteri > Cyprinodontiformes > Rivulidae > Kryptolebias > Kryptolebias marmoratus. Next base: position 5,590,932 of record NC_051440.1, on the reverse strand, counting down.
CTTTTAAAAGTGATCTTGATCATTAGTTCTTCAGGCTTTCTGAAAGTCTTTCAAAGTCTTTCTTTATACTTTGGTTGATTTTTATCTCAGTTTTGTCCAGACCTTGTATCTGACCATGATAGCAAACTGTGTGGTGTGTACATAAACAGTGGGATGTACAGTCTCTGTACAACAGCAGCATGGCAGATTAGTGGTTAGCATTGTTGCCTCACAGCAAGAAGGTTCTGGGTTCAAACCCCAGGTTGGACCTCTTTCTGTGTGGAGTTTGCATGGCCTCCTTGTGGGTTTTTTCCATGTAATCTGGTTTCCTCCTTCAACCTAAAAACATGCATGTTTAGGGTGCCCCCATCTCCCTTGAAAAGAGATCTGTGACCTGAATGGGATTTGCCAGGTACAATTTTAAAAAAGTATTCAAAATGAACAAATCCAGCAAAGATCTGACTTCAGCTCCTAGCTAAAAACATGACATGCAGTAAATGCCATGTTCTTAGCTGCATGTCAAACTGCACAGCCAAAGATGATGCCTGTTGAGATAATGGGGTCAAGGTCACAGGTAACCCCTTAGTTAAAAGGTTGTCTTTGCTTCAACATGTGACCTTTTGTCTCCTCCACCAAGGAAGTTCTGTTTTCGGTTGTCCATTGGTTGGTTTGTCTGCCTGTCAACAAAGATCACATAAAGCCTAACAAAGATTTTGATGAAATTTTCAGGAAATGTTGAGGTTGTCACAAAAAAAATTAAAAACAACCCATTTTGCTGATGATCCAGATCATGATCACACTATTTTTTAACCACCCTGAGGCCTTGGCGGAGGTTTGCGCTCTCTGAGTGCTTCTAGTTGTCAATCGTAAATGTCTCCAAAGGCCAAATACTTTCCCAGTTAGTTCAAATCTTTCTTGCTGATGCTGCTAATGTGGTGCTCAAAACCACGAAGACTGAAACTGCATGAAACGAACTGCTGCAACATCTGCACACAGACATAGAATCACAGATGCAAGACAAAAAAAAAGAGGATAAAGTAACATCCTAAAACGAACTGATTAACTGGAAACCAACATCACTCATTAAAAGACTTTGTTTAGTTAACCCCGGCTGACAGCCTGAGCACCATCAATTACAGACTCACATCCAGGTCACTCCCTGCCAGCCGTGTTACAATAAACACAAATGAAGTAGTTTGTTGTGAGTGCGGGCGTCTCACGTGAGATCTGCGCACTCTCTGTCGCACAGAGCACCTACTCTCATCCTTTCCGTTGCCGTTGCTCAGGTCCTGGTAGTGGAAGCCATTGGTGTACCAGAGGATCTTGCTGTGGCTGCAGGGCAGCAGCAGATACAGGCAGGCGGCCAGCAGGGGGCGCTGAAGACTCAGCATGACGCCGTCTCTGCAGAGGAAAACGTTCAAATCAACTTTATTTATTGAGCACAAGCGGAGCTCAGTGAAGGGAACGAAAGAAGATAATAATAATAATAATAATAATAATAATAATAATAATAATAATAATAATAATAATAATAATAAACAGATTTCATGCAGAAGAAAAGCATACAACTAAATATTTTTATTTGCCAAAAATATTATCTGCGTTACAGATTCAACCAAGCATAATTTAGACAAGAGGTTAAGGTCTAGATAAATCCAATTTTAAAATAAAAATACTACACAAAAAATTGTTTTTGAGCCTTAAAAGTTTTACATATAAAGGGATTGGAGAAAAGCCGCTGTCTGCAAAGTTAGAAGAGAAGATAAATTACATTTAAAAGGCTAAGTGTTAAAAGGAAATGCTCTGACATGCATCAAAGTGCTTTAATGTGAGCCAGCTGGCTGAAGGATTTACCCAAACATCCCCGAAATGTTTTTGAATAAATAGTTTACATTGTTTATAAAGTGCATTTGTGCTCCTTCATGAAGCCACTTTAAAAACTAAACCGCGGGAAAACCGTGTTCGGTTGAGAAAAACTCAAATAAATTAATAAATACAAACTAAAGCGGATAAAAGCCACTCACAGAGAAGTTGTCCGTGCTGGGTGTCCTCGGCTCACTTCATGTCCTCTGCTCTGTCTTCTCTGCGAACCAGGACAGTCCTGCCATCCTGAGAACGGCGCGCGCTGACGTCACGAGTCGAGGCATCCCCTTTGAAGTGAATCGGCCTCGCCGTTCACGAACCCCCACCCCCCATCCCACCCACCCGGCCCCCGCCCGCC
>NC_051440.1:5587050-5588720 GCF_001649575.2 Kryptolebias marmoratus | reverse complement strand
CGAACCCCCACCCCCCATCCCACCCACCCGGCCCCCGCCCGCGCTCTGAGCAAAAACCGAGCGCAGCAGCAGGAATAGCACTGCTGAAAAAAACAAAACAAAAAAACATAGACAACAGAGAATATCACATTGCTGGTGCTGAACCTTAACGCGTCAGTGTGCAGAAGAAAGAAAAGTTCACTGAAATAATCAGTTAAGGAAAATCTGTCATTGGTTTTGAATTTCGGTTCATTGGACCCTAAACAGATTCAGGACCCCCTGCATCAGATGCAGCAAATCTGCCCCAGAACAGAACCAAGCCTCCTCCATGTTCCACTGCAGGTTCAGGGTTCTTTTCTTAGGAGGTTTTACTTATGGGTCTGTGAACACAGACCTGATGGGACTTGTTGACAAAAAAAAAACTCTGGTTTTGTCTCATCTGTCCAAAGGACATTCTCCCAGAAGCTTTGTGACTTGTCAATTTCCATTTCTGTCAAAATCCAGACTGGCTTTTTATGACTTTCTTTCAACAGTGGTGTTTTCCCTGAGCTTCGGCTCCACTTTGGCTCCAACAGACTGATGGTGAGATCTGACACTGATGACCCTTGACCTTGGAGTTCACATCTAATCTCTGTGGAAGTTGTTCTAGGCTCTTAGGTTACCGTTCACCGTTATCTCCCAGTTTTCCTCTTGTGGACACGTCCAGGGAGGTTGTCTCCAGTCCTGTGGACCTTAACCTTCTGAATATTCTGAGCAGCTGAAGTCCCAGGAACATCCAGCTGCTTGGAGATAGTCTCACAGTCTTTTACATGCTGTCAAATATTTTCTTTTTTACCTCCTGAGACATCTCTGTCCTTAGCTTTCTGTGCTCCATGTTCAGTGTGGTACACACCATGATACCAAACAGCCCTGTGACTACCCTTCCCCCTTTAAACAGGCAGACTGATGCAACCTGTGATGCTGATTACAGGATACATCTTAGTTTAACATGTTCCTGTTGGCAAATTAGTTTCACTCTTTTCAAGAATAAAATACATTAAAAATATTTCTGTTGAACAAAATTTCAAAAGCAATGATAGACTTTTCATTTGTTAATTTTTTTCTTTTTATCACTCTTGTCAATTTAAAATTATTTCAGTGACGTTTATGGGTTTTTCATTCCTTAACAAAACAGTTCGAACAAGTTTGTCCACGTCTGTAACTGGCTGAACAAGGCTGGGAAGTCATGGATGACTCCAAGGCACTTTATTATCCTTAACTCCAATTGTAGGCTGTATTTTAAACTTTGTGCATTTGGTAAGTGCACATACCAAATCCTTTCAGACTGGCCTTTGGGAGCTCCTCTCTAATTGTCTCAGAAATCATCTGAGTACAGTTTGAGGTCTAAATTAGTCCAATTATCCACCAAAAGTAGTTAACACTGTCACAGCTCCATCTGTTCCTGCCACGCCTCTTGCCACAGCCACTTAACTTTCCATTCATCCACAGTTCAAGCCACGCCCATATTATCATGCCCAAGTAATCACAGTCATCTGTTTCACCTGTTCTGGTCCACAGCTCCCAGTACTCTTCGCCAGATTATTGAAAGCCTCACAGCGAGTAAATGTCCAGCGTTCATGTCTTGTTCATGCCTGATCTCGACCCTTGCCTGTTTTTTGACCACCGACTTTTGCCTGCTCCTTGCCTGATAC
>NC_051440.1:5576501-5586884 GCF_001649575.2 Kryptolebias marmoratus | reverse complement strand
AAGAACTTACCTGTTCCGGTTCCAGTCCACGACGGTCACGTGAGTGTCCTGTTTAGAGTCACAGGTCCCGCTCCTGTCCAGTCCACAATAAAACTCTTAAAACTTCGTCGTTGTGTTGCGAGTTTGAATCCTGTCAAGTCCTGCCTTGTCAAACACACAGATTTGTGTAGCGATGGTTTTAGTTTTCCATTCCTCCTATTTGACTTATCATTTAATGAGCCGTCAAATTGAGCAGAAAAGTCAAGGCAGGACACAGTTTGAGAACAGCTGAATCAGACTACCTGGTCACTGATTCTCTCTCTCCATTCATCCACCTTTATTGTCATTGTTCAGGATCATGACTTAGGTCCACAGTCATCAGTCCATTAAGGCCAACACATAGATGCAACCAACCAATGTACACACTCACAAACCTGCTACAGTCAATTGAGTACCACCAGTTAACCCAAATTATAAAATCACTCATTCAGAGTCATCTGAGAGATTTTGGTCAAAAGACTCATTTCAAGAAAATTTATCTAATGCTGAGTTTCAACAATCTTTTAATACTCTTCATCCATTAACATGTATGACATTGACGCAATGTTTTAAAAACATTTTTAAATTGCACAAAGACTAATCATGTATTTTGTGGTGTTTGACAGATCATCAAGAGGTAAAAGTCCTGGGAACCTCACCACAGAAGAAATTTGAAAGTTGCTGCAGCAAATCTAGATTGGAAATTGGTTTTATTTTGCTGATCAGACTGTGTATCCGGATCATATTGTGATAGTTATTTTAAACAGCAGCTAATAAAAATGTTATAAACAAGATTTTGATTTGTATTTGTACTTGGGGTGGCTGGGGTACGGTGGTTAGAGCAGTCGTCCTCCAATGATTCGATTCCTGGCAGTGTGCAGCCGCAAGTCGAAGTGTCCCTGGGTAAGCCACTGAACCCCTCATTGCCTCCGATGTGTCCCATCAGTGTGTGAATGTGATCTAAACCACTGATTAGACTCTACAGAATGATTTATTTAGATTAGCTTTGTAGAGATGTAGCAGAGTGCTGTATGAATGTGTGTGGATGGGTAAGTGAGGGCAGGTTGTGTCATAAAGCACTTTGAGTGGCCTGGTTGGCTAAAAAGGCACTATATAAATAAAGTCCATTTATCATTTACTTGTCATTCTAATATTAACTTAGTCCCTGATGATATATTGTATATTCTCAGTGTATTTGTCTCAGTCAAACGATCATTAACTAGAAAGATTTAAAGGTCCAGGACGTATATTATAGTAAAACAAAACTGATTTATCTTAAAAGAACTAATTTAAACAAAAGAACTGAAAATATGTCTGCTGTGACCACAATCAGTACATTTAAATAATATATAAACTGCAACCTACCTCTTTCTGCAACACCTAAAACAATCTGTTGAGAAAAGAGTGTTATTGCTGTAAATACCTGAACACATATTCCCCCTTCAAGCTGCTGTTTGAGTCACTTAGGGAAAGTCATGGAGGTCAGGTCAACCCAGCTGAAACTTCCTCTTGACCTCATCTGATCTCACTGAAAGTGCTCTGAAAGCATGACTGATGTCCGTTTCTCAACTCGTTTCAAAGCCAAAACAGACAGATTTTATTCCAGAGTAACAAAACAATACCTGCTTTGGAAAACAGTTCACCTTTACCGACGGCGGTAAACATGCTATAACTTTACACATGTATGTTTGTATGTATGTATGTATGTATGCATGTATGTATTCGTTTAGACAAAGAATGGCAGCAAGTTTCACAATATTTAAGTCAATTTGAAAGCAGTGGAAAGTTCTCATAACATTGCAGAATAACTTAATAGCTTTTTCCTTTTCCTGATAAACAAAAACAGTACAATCTGACTCTGACCTTGCAGATTTACAGCATATCTTTCAAACAAACATTTGGATTTGTCATTTTAAGCTCTGGATTTATTGTGCACGAGACAAGGTAACAACAAAAAAATACCCTAATAAAAGTAAAAACCATCCTGTTAGCTGCACTAACAAAGCTCCCAGCATCTGGACTCCTGGTATGTCTAGGCTGACAGCGCATATTCTCTGGCCTTGTTTTGCTGTGACCTCAAGTAACACATCAAACATTCCCACGTGAAGCCATATTTCAGTTGTTAGCTTAAATAATAGCAGACGTAGTGGGAAACAAGAGCAATTTGGCTTCTCCGCTGGGGCTTGTGAGAAAGTGCTGCTGCCAAACATGCCATTCAGTGTGAGTGAAGGCTGATTATCACAGCGCAGCTGAAAGGTGCCCTCCTGACACTGGCACAGCTCCAAAGCTCTTTAATATGTTATCGTCTTACATGGCATCCATCTCACCCCGAGAAAACCACAGACCACAGAATCCTGCAAACAAAAGGTCTGTGTGTACTGCACGCAATGCTTTCCTCTGTGGTCGGGCTTCTGCTGCCTGTCAGCATAACAGCCAAGCATTATTTCAGCAGAGGCGGGTATGTGATGGATGATGGGAGTGTTTAACAAAAAGCTCTCCTGGAATCAGAGTTTTTGTCTAAACCACTGTCATTTTTGAATATTCAGCCTAGTTAGTACAAATACTGATCAAAGTGCTTGTTTACCACTTTCTGGTATTGCATTATTTATTAAGAGCAGAACGTTGCATTATATCAGTGATTTATTCCAGTACAGCATTAGCTTAGTAATGCACTACTTGCACACATGCTGGTGTTTAAAATATATAATTTAGCTTGTAAAGCTCTCTCAACTTGGAATGAAAAAGTTTTTGGGGTATCTGTCTGTGTTTCCATCACATCTGCCCAGGTTCTTGCAGAGACAGGCACTTACTAGTCCTTGAAGGGTCATGGGGGATCTCAAAATAGTGGCAGAGTAAAACACACACTCAGAGGGGCAGATCGCGTGTCTGTGTTGAGGCCCCCTCTCACCTCCATATGACCTATATGTACAGTATGGGGGGTCCTCAACACAGACACAAGATCTGCATCTGTAACGTAAAACCACAGGATACTTGTAAAAGCCAATAAAGTTCACAGTCCCTGCTCTCAGAAACATTGATCAACATTGATCAGTCATCTAACAATTAATGTTAGACAGCCTATTTATACAGTCAAACTACATCTGTCTCACAATTTTGTGTGGACACTTAGGAGAATTCTTGGACACGGTCAAAACTGACCTAGCCCATGCTATGATGGTATAAATTATGAACTGTATGTAAGGGTTAATCCTAAATAAGTGCTTGGAAAGTACTGTATTAGCAGCAAGTAAAGTGGCCAAATGTTTTCTGTTTTCTGTTCGGTTAAAGTTGAGTTACAATTATATGATCAACAACTCAAGAGTTTACACATTAGAGACTTTGAAAGCACACAAGTCGTTGGAAAGTTATAATAATTTTCCCTTGGGGCATGTATGCTATATATTGAGGCGTCAAAGGACTTACCTTGTGTAAAAACTATGGATATTCCAAGTGTCTGGCAAACCCTGTGAACTGAGTCTTGATGTGGGTTTACTCTGGGCACTCTGGTTTCCTCCCAGAGACCAAAAACATGCATTAGGTTAACTGGTTACATCATACTATTTGTATGAAGTATTCTGAAGATATGCTATTGTCCAGAATGCACATTGACAAACACTATCACACAAATGAATATTAAAATAAAAAGATATTATGAAATCATAGTGATATGATGATGGACTTACTTGAAAAAAGTCCCAATGGCTTGTATAAACCAAACTTTTCACAACACACACCAACATCAGAAATATTTTTAGATGATGGCATTGTGAAATTATCTTTAATGGAATAAACAGGATGGCACAGCAGCACAGTGGTAAGAGCTGTCGCCTCCCACCAAGAAGGTTGCAGGATTGTCTCTTGGCCTGGGGCCTTTCGGGGTGGAGTTTGCATGTTCCTCCTGCATGCACGTGGGTTTACTCAAGGTACTCTGGTTTCCTCTCACAGACTAAAAACTCTTAAATTGTCCCTAGGTGTGAATGGTTGTTTGTCTCTATGTGGTTCTGTGATGGACTTGTGACCTGTCCTCTGCCTCTTGCACAGCAATGGCTGGAGATAGGCACCAGCTCCCTATGACCTGGAAAGGAGAAGCAGGAAAAGAAAATGGATGGATGATGCAGTTTCTGTTAATTTCACTTTACACACTCCAGTAATGGCAAGGAGGGATGTAGCTATGAGCTTGAGATTGTGGGTGGTGTTTGTTGTGTTCAATTTAAACAGAAGTATTATTATAGTATAGTAAAAATAAACAAATGAAAACATTGCTGCAGTAACATGCAGACCGCATGTGACAGTGATGTGAAGACCCCCACAGTTTTGGCGACAAACTGACCGGTCTGTGCCAGACAGCTCTCTGCCACCTTAATTTTTGCTTTTTCTTTCAAAAATCTGTTTGAATTAATGTCTGAGTTTAAAAAACAAACCTTTGTGTTAAGCCAAGTGCAAAACTACTTTGCTGATATTTGGATTGTTTGCATTCATTTGTCAAATCTTCCGTACATTTCAGGTTCTACTTCAGTAAAACAATGGGGTCTTTTGCCAACCAGTGGGAAATCGAAACAACACAGCTTGTGGCCGTGACGTCACACTGCAATGGTCTACCACAACTAAACATATCATATTTATAGACCAATAGTTGGGGCTGTGGTAGGATTAGTGGTTGGTGCCTTGGTCTTGTGATCCTGAGGCTGCAGGTTCAAAGCAGCTGAAAGAAAAACAGCAAATTATAGACTTTTAGGAACTGAAGCCAACAGAAAGCTGCCATGTTGTATTTTTGGAACCAGCGTCTGTGCACTAAAGCTGTGGGGCTTTAAGTACCTCCTACTCCCCTACACACAATCATGGTGTCAGATGACCTTAATTTTAGGCATGAAATAACTTATTACAGCTAAACGTATTAGAAAAATTAATATTTGAGCGTACAGCAGCAAGGTAAAAACTACACGAATCAACAAGAGTTAATACCTGGAAAACACTATCTGAGGTGTATTTTGTTTTGTAACAATGCGATGAGGCAATGTGCCACTCATTTACATGGAGGGGTTGAGACTGAAAACTTGTACTAAAACCAGCCGACAGGGAAGCTGGTCCTGTTCTGGCTTCAACTTACAGGTTCCATACAGTCTATGGTCTGTAGTGGATTTTTTTTTTTTTAATTTAAAAAAAAGGCTGATTTTCCATCCTGCACAGCAAAGGTTCCACTTCGGAAAGGAACAAAATGTTGGAGAATCTACAATACTGAAGATCTCTCCAACACTTTCTTGGCTAAGTGTACAGTAACAGTCACCAGCACACAGCTGCCCAAGAAAACTCAGCAGAAGGTACTTTTCCTCAGGAGACACAAGCATGTGATAATCTCCCTCTCTGCGCTCATGTTTTAGGGCCTCCTGACAAGCTGCATGACTTTTCGGTCCAGCAGCTGCAGTGTGGACAACAGGAAAACCCTGGAATATGTAGTGAGAATAGCTGAGAGCGTCTCACTCCCCTCCTTAAATTCATTTTCTATGAAAAGATGCAAGCATTGTGAGAGATTCTTTTCACTCTGCCTACAAGCTGTTTACCCTCCTCCCATCTGGAAAATGATACCATTTTGTGGTATCAAGAACAGTCCAAAGGTATAATCGCTTCATTGCTCAGACAATAAGGCTGTAACACTAACACACCACTGGACAAGAGCCTTTTGAAGTCAACCTAAATTAAGATGACACACAATTGACCTTAGAAAACACAAAAATGCCCAGTCAGTTTTACAGATACTGAACTAAAATTTGGTGTGGAAGTAGCTGAGAATCATCGCCATGATCAAAGAGCTACACATTGGGAGAGATCTTTGCTTAAAATTTTGGTATTACTGTAACTGTTGAAGTCAATCCTGTTTATCTGGCTAAACTTGGCTAACTATCTCATAAACAAGTGGATGGATTTAATGAAACTCACAGACAGTAATCACTGGATGTACATGCTTAACTGATTAACTCTTGAAGCCAATGTAATACAAGATGGCTGGCACAGCTAATCAACTTTAGTCAACAGAAAAGTTGTTTGAACTATGTCATTATTACAGAAATTGAGCTAAAATTTAAAATGGTATTCACTTAGAGTCATTTACAACATACGCCGAGCACTCTCAGCTTTTAATTTCATTATATATTTTGAATGTATATATGAAATAAAATAAATTACTTGTTAGTTCAGCACAATAAGAAACCTTGGCAAAACATTCTTGTCAGTTGTTTTGCATGTATCCAGTCAGAAACCAAGAATCTGGAAAATAAATGAGCCAGTGTTAACTTGAGAAGAGGAATTAAGGCTGCCAATTCTAGCTTACAAAAACAAAACTGAGAACCATTTCATGGACAATGTTCTGAGGAAGCTGTGGCGAGGATTATAACATCTCACCATCTACAGAAGTAATAAATCTTCTCTAACAGCAACAGAAAGTGTCTAGCTGACCAAAGAGCTGAACAACTTCTTTGCTCACTTTGAGACAAAAAGGCACATCACACCACCTCCTTTGAGTACTGACACACCTGCATTCACTCTGCAACAACATGAAGTGAGGCGAGTGCAGAGCAGTGAATCCTCGGATGGCGTCCAGTCCCTGAAGGGGTACCTGGGAAGGTGTTCAGGCCTCGTCACCGTGAACTCTCTGCTGTCTTCACCGGCATCTTTAATTTACCTCTTGCACAGGCCATCTGTCCCACCTTTTATCAAGTCAACTGCCATCATCCCAGTTTCCAAAAACATCCTCTGCAAACAGCCTTGAAGATTACAGACCAGTTTCTGTCACTCCTGAAATGAGATGCTTTGAAAATCTAGTGCTAAAAACACACCAGTTTGCATACAGGACCAACAGATCCACAGAAGATGCTATTTTCATCACTCTTCACACAGCTCTGAACCATCTGAAACACAAAGACAGCCATGTCAGAATGCTGTTTGTGGATTACAGCTCTGCTTTCAGTACAATCATTCCTGACATCTTAATTAACTAACTGCTGGCCCAAGGTCTCCACTCACCCACCTTTAGCTGGTTAAAAGACTGTCTAACTAACCGATCACAGCTAGAAAAGGGTGGCCTGCTCACTCTGGATTGTTGGGGTAGAGGTGGAGGAGTTTCAGTACTTTGGGGTCTTGTTCATGTGTGAGGGAAGGAGGGAGCTAGAGGCAGCATCTGCAGTGATGCGGGGGATCAACAGATCAAGTGTGGTAAAGAGATAACTAATATGGAAGGCAAAGCTTTTGATTTACTGGTCAAGCTACACTCCAACCCTCATATATAGTCATGAACTTTGGTTGGTAACTGAAAGCATGAGATCCTAAATACAGGCATCCAAAATTAGTTTCCTCCTCAGGGTGGCCCCGCTCAGCCTTAGAGACAGGTCGAGGAGCTCAGACTTCTGGGGCTCAGAGTAGAACCACTGCTCCTACACATTGAGAGGAGCCAGCTGAAGTGATTCGGACATCTGGGTAGGATGGCTCCCTGTTGAGGTATTTCAGGCATGTCCTTCTGGGAGGAAACCCCAGGGCCAACCCAGGACACACAGGAGGGATAATATCTCTCGACTGGCCTGGGAATGCCTTGGGGTTCCACCTGAGGAACTGGTGGAAGTGGCTGGGGAGAGGACAGTCTGGGCTTCCTTGCTAAGGCTGCTTCCCTGTGACCCGGATCTGGATAAGTGGAAGACAACAACAACAACGACAACTACGATCACAAACTGTCAGGATTGGCTCTTATCTCTCCTCTACCGTCAAACTCAGCACTGGCTCCCCACATGGCTGCGTGCTGATCCCCTCTTCTACTTACCATTCACTCATGGTTGTACATCAGCCTTTTCTGGAAATCACATTTTTAAGTTGACACTACTGTAGTGGGACTCATTTCATATTGAGAGGAGTCTACCTACAGATGGGAGGTGCAAAGACTCAGAGTAGTGTTCTGTGGTTAACCTGGTGCTGAACACTATAAAAACATAAGAACTCATAATAGATCCCACGAAACTCAGACCAAACTTACAGCCACTTTCATCTTTGGACAGCATGTGGAGAGAGTGAAGTCATTCAAATTCCTGCGTGTTCACGTCACTGATAATCTCACTCGGTCTACAAACACCTCAGCAGTCATCAAAAAGGCCCAGGAACCCCATGCATGTTGTCAGGAAGAACAACCTGAGCGGAAAGCCACTGGTATCCTTTTATAGAGCCACCATAGGGAGCGTCTTGACCTACTGCATCGCTGTGTGGTACATCGGATGTTCAGCAGCTGACAAAAAGGCTCTCCAAAGATTAACAAAGACGGCTGAAAAAAAAGATCACTGGGTGTTCTCTCCCCTCCCTTATCGAAATTGCAAACAGTTGCTCTCTCTTCCCTCTTCAGAGCCAACGTCATCATCAAGGATCATTCACACCCTGGTCATCATCTGCTCCAACTGTTACCCTCTGGCAGACGCTACAGTTCTATTAAATCCAGAACTAGAAAACTCACTGTCTCTTTCCAAACTCAATAACACTCCTCAACGGACACAAATCTGTCCCTCTTGCATCTCAGAATGAAATTATCAGTGAACTTGACTGGGTTTGACTTTGAGTGTGCCGGGTGTTTTTGTTTTTTTTGTTTTTATAAATGCATGTTAGATGTCTTTATTAATCACACCTTAAAGGAGGAGATTTCCTAATTTCACTGCACTGTGTACATCAACAATAAGGGTTTTCTATTCTGTTTTATTGTTCCTGGAACTTCAGGGTAAAGTGTTTTTGCAGATCTGTCGAGCCAACAAATGGCTGGTTCATACAGTCTATAATTTTAACAAACTCCTCCAATTGGATCTTTGCATATTGTTGCCATTTATTCCTGTCTATATCCTTCCATTTCATGTTTCTGTTAGCTGTCCATGAACCCGAGTCGAGACCTTCCTTGGTTTATTTACCCTTCACAGAGCTGTGAGAAGAGTAGTTGCAGGAGGAGCCATTCATATTCGATTCTCTTAACGTGTCTCAACTATCTTAGATTCATCTGTTTGAAGGGTACGTTAAACCAAAAAGATTTCATGATTTGGTCATTCAATTTTATAGTCATTTATTCTTGAAGTATTTTATTTCATACCACAAAGATTGACTCAGATGAATGCCAGACTCTTTTTTTTTTTATGTCTACGCCAGGAAAAGTCAGAGAGATATCAGAAGAAATGCTCCAAATTGACTTTTTGGGACCTCACACAGCAAAGAAACACAAACCTTCACCAAGGCTGAACAACTCTTTGACTTTCATGGGAACTCAAAAGCATTTGAACTTGAGTTGTACGATGTACGAGCGTGCAAAGTTTTATTACATTATTGTCACAGTGTAGAGAGGATAGTCATCTAATGACAGAAAACCCAGATCTGGATCATCATTTGTGGTTTGCTCAAAGCAGAGGCAGTTAACTCCCAGCATCCTGTTGTGTCCTACCCCTAACCCTCCCCCCTGCTTTCCTTCCACAAAATGACCTACTGCTTTACATCTTATGCATAACAGCTCCCATGGGGGAACTTAAGATGTTTCTGGTACGGCGTTATGAAATAAAATCATTATTCTCAAGTTTGTCTAAAGAAGAATCAACTTTAACTCATTTGGGCTAAGCTCTGCATAAGATTTGAGTTTTTTCCTTGGTATTTCTTCAGGTGAATTTTTGTGAATTGTTGCTTTTTTTTGGTTTCACTTTTTCACACCCAGACCAGACTCCTGTACTGTTCGGTTACCTTTAAAATGTGGTTTGTCAGAAAATATTGGATTCACTTCCTCTGACTTCATTTGTTAATTGAACACAAATGACGAGGCTTGCAGCCGTGGCAGGATCAGCGTCTGTGTCTGCTCTCGCCTGACTTGTCCTGATTAGGATGACAAAGAATCATCCCACAGTGTGCCTTATATAAGCCAATGACAGCTAGTGTTGCAACGCTCTGATGCAGAGTACATGCTTCTTTACTTGACTGCAGTAATGACCAGCAGGTCATTCTCTGATGGTCTCCTCCTGTTACATTCTGCTTGGATCAGTAATGGTATGTGGGCACTTCCTTAATATTATTTCACGTTTTATTTTGTATTAAATGAGTCTGTTGCATTAGGTACACATGGTTAGCTAGCACAGCTTAATGCTACCTCTTGCACCAAGAGATGTTGCGTAGTGGTATGTATTGTCTACTGAATGTAATGCTTTAGCTTTATTTTAATAGACAAGCTCCATTTTAACATGCTGTTGAATGTCAGGAACCATTGGCTTGTTCTGCTACTAAACGGCTGCATCACTGTCTCTAGTGTTCTGTGATATAGCAAACTTGTCTTCTTGGAGTGGTGTATATTGATTTTAAAATTAATATCCCCCCCCCCCC
>NC_051440.1:5534073-5576472 GCF_001649575.2 Kryptolebias marmoratus | reverse complement strand
CACACACACACACACACAAAATCTATAAACGTATTTCCATCGGTGAAACTCCCAGGGTGGCGTTGTTGGCTTTTGTCTATTTAAAAGGTTTTGTAACTCAACTTAATTCCAACTAACTCCCCCCCTTTTTAGCTACTTTTATCAGTGATTGATCGGCGACCACTATCACAAGCAGACTGCCACCTCCAGCCTGCTACATGGGTAACTCTGAGTTTCTCTGTGCTGTTTTGACGTGTAGGATGTCAAAAATAAAAGGATGATAAAAGGACATACTGGGTTTAGAAGCTGCAACTTGTAGACTCGTGGAATATTGCTTAAATTTTGCTTTATTATAGTCATTTTGTGCTAAAATATAAAAGTAATGTAAACTCTGTCTGTGAAAAGGAGTGTGTGTGTGTGTGTGTGTATGCGCACGAATGTGCAAAATTGTTTTCAACTGCACTAAAAGGCCAGAGAACAACAACCAGGTCTGTGTGTGTGTGTGTTTTAAAATCTGAACCAAAAAGCAGGTGACATTAAATACCTGAAGGATACCCATGTAGCTGCTGTCTGAAACTCCAACATCAAACTTCTCTAAAGCCCAATCAGATGGGACTCTTGTAATCTATGCTGACATTTTGATGCATCGACTGTTTAAAAAATGTAAAAAAGAACCAAGATCAATGTTGAAGCCGCTTCCAGTTACAAGCAACATGTCAGGATTTTGTGTCAAAAGAGTTTTATGTAGGAGGTATGACAAGTTAGGATCCTTCACTTCTATGTTTAAAAAGCACATTTCGATACAGTAAGAGTTTATGTGCGTGCACTCGGAGGGGATTTGGGAGAGAAATTTAAAGGGATAGTCTGTTTTTGTAAGTCTGTTTTCACTTCACAAAAAACCTGTTTTGTTTTTTGTGAAGTAAAGTCCTGTCAAATAGTTGAATAGTTGGTACTTTACTAGCCGTGATATCAGTCATGGAAAACAGAGAGGGGATAAAGTCCATTTAAGAGTCAGACTGGTCCATGTTTTTTTTAGCATTTTTTAAATTATTTTATTTTTTAAAGACAAAACAACTCTTTTTCAGAAATGTCACACTGAAGTAATGCAACACTACATTAACAAAACTTTTGCATTACAGTTTGGTTTGTCACTTGTGTTACTATGTGGTTTGTTTTTGTTTTTTGTTTTTTTTTTTACACACATATGTTTTTAATTTTGAGTATGTTTTAAATTTCCATTTTGGATCAATAGAAGCATTTATCTTGTTGAGCTCAACTTTTCATGACCTGCTTAAGCTCTGTTTTAACTGTGAAGTTTGTCTGATAGAGCTCCAAAGAGGCCTGGGTTTCTCCCTTTAGTCAAATCTCATTGTTGTGTACATGGAATTTTATTTTTTGGGGTAAATTTTGTGTACACCATACAAGTGCTGCTACCAGAAGCCAAAGTGCATTACTCCCAGCTGAGCTGCATGTTTTGATGTTTTTGCATGGTTTTTTTTCTTTCCAAAGCTGCAGGAGAAGCTGCAAATCAGAAATTGTAATGGAAACAGAAAAACAAGAGTGGAATAGCAAATGTTTATGGACTGGCCTCCCTAACTAAGAAACACTGCCACACCATAGTGCCAGCGGCGTATCAAGTTTAAGGTCTGGGCTCATTTTCTCAGAATGGCTTGAAGAGTTTGGCTGTGTTTATTTATTTATTTTTTTTATAAAACGCTCCCTGCCTGCTCTGATGAGCTTAAAATATTCTGGCCCCTTTTCTCAAGAGTTATTTTACTGACTGCAGCCCCCCACTCTGAGCCGCCCTGTCAGCCCCTTCCCCTCCCCTTCCCGTGTATCTAAAGCCATTATCTCCCCGTGTGTTTGAAGAGACCAGACCAGCACTCTTCCCCAAAACCCCAAGATAAAAGACTTTAGCCTGGGGCCCCGAATACCAGCAGCCCAAGTGAACTGCAGGGCGACTGGAGGCTTCGTAGGGGTGTAATTTCAGCGTCAGCCTGCCGCATTCGGGGGCCAGAGGTTAGGCAAGCTGCGACCTGGAGCCCTGAGAGGCGACAGGACAGAGAATGAGATGGCTTATGTGCGTTTGTGTGGTTTGATTGAGGAGACAAGGAGTTGATTGTGTCAGTATGAGCAATGGCATGCTGTCATTAGCAGAGACTCCTGACAGAGAAGGATGGTTAGTCACAAAAAATGTGTGTGTCTGATGGAGACAGTGCGGTTTCAGTGTCACTGCAGTGATTAGAGAGGAAGGTTTCAATAAAAGACCTGAAGTGCAGAGCTCAGGGAGACAGTTTCCAACCTGATTAGAAGACACAAAGTAAAATGAACTGTTATAGGAAGCAAACTCTGCAATTTCTCTCTTTTCTTTTTTAACTTACAAATGTACGTTTAGCACCAACGAAAAACAACAAAACGTTAAAATACGGGGTGTAGCTTAGCTGTGTGAAAGGCCCTCATCACCTGTCAGCTCAAACACTTCAAACATTTATCTGAGCAGAAACAACCTGGCTCTTTGGAGGACATCCCAGGAAGATCTGTCAGCGTTTGGCCCAAAATAGCTGCCGGTATCCTTCCTGATCCAAGCTGATGTGGTGCCTACAGTTTCCGGCCTGCTTTGGCTGGACGCCTCCATCCCAACAGGAAGCCAGGCAGACAGGATGATGGACATGATGGACATGCAGTCTGTCACATTTATTAGCTTTTGTTTTCCAAGACGAGCCTGGGGAAAAAAAGAACACTGGTCAATACACTCCTTTACTCGACTACTAAACATTTTCTACACGAGGAACCACAAATGCTTCGCAAACAAAGGATAATTTTTAAAATTGTTCTTTAAAGGCTGTGGATATTTCAAATTAACAATAACATTGTGCAACAGTAACAATTTTTTTTTGTTTTATTAAGTAAGCAGAAACATTAAGAAGCTTTTATCTTCTCATACAGTACATCTTACTTAGTTCTTAAACAGCTGAGCATGTTTAAAACCAAAATCCTTGTTTAAATAAAGGTTTGAGTGATTGCATTGTTTAAATTTGAAGTTGTCACTGTTTAGTTTATTAGTCTAATATCTGTCCAAAAAGTTACAAACGGGTTTATGCAGCTAATCTTTCAAAGTCAGCAAAACCTTACATCCCAACTGAAGCACATGAAGTCTGTAAAAACAAATATGGCATTGAAGAATACAAAAACAGGGGAAGCATAGTTTGTGCTAAATGTTTAAACCTCTCTTATTTATTTTTACACTTTTCTTCTATGAGGCCAGGCTTTTAAAACTTTGGCTGCTTTGTTTTACTCCCCCCCCATGTCGAGTCATTTTTTCTGATCATCTTCTGAAAGTCAAGTTTCAGCCAACAGCTCCTTAATGGTGTTAAAACACCATTTGTCTGTTAAACTGTTATCCTCTGTACTTTTTTTTATAGATTTAACTGCATCTTTGAGACAGACTCATGTTTAAAAAAAAACAAAAAACCTTAATATCCCATTTAAAATTGGACCTTTGCCAAGTTGTCTATTATGCGCTGCAAACACTTGTTCATTGCGTTTAGGAGCCGTTTTAATGCCTGAATTATTCATAGGTCAGAGTTAACTGGCTTTAAAACATTCCTCTGAAAGTAAATTGAAAATGAGTGGAAACAGCAGCTAAAGTCCAAATTGAAACTTAGAAAAATCTCTGGAAAGCCTGAAAAAACACTGATGGAAACCACTTTAAAGGGTTAGAAGAAAAGTCTTTAGATCCAGAATCAGGAATGAGTCAGGACTTTTGTTTCTTCTGTGCAAAACAATTCTTCAGCCATTGTTTTGTTTTGTTTGTCTGTTTTTTTTACCACTAGGTCTCCACTGACTGCACCAAGAAAGGATTACAGAGGCGAGAAGAAAATGAAGATTAAAAGGAAGAGTTTAAAAAAAAAAGGAGGAAACAAAGAAGAAAGCCATCATTAAAGGTTCTTTAATACCAGAAATGTCAGAAAACCCCAAAGAAAAAACACCTGGTTTACTGGAGATTACCGACAATTACTTAAAGATACTTTCTTTAAGTTAATCTGGTGCTACAACAGTCCTTTCTCTAAAATTCATTTCCTGTGTTGCTGTATTCTTGTTTCAGTCCTCTTCAGAGCCACCATCTAAATGCATTTTTATATCGAATGTGTGGCGCAAAGCCTACAGAGGTATTTCACAACCAAACGGGTGACCTTCACAGAACGTAATGAGACGAGAGGAATTCATGCTCTGCTCAGATGAAGATGCCTTTCAAAGATTTCAGAGCGCACGCACAGATTAGGCCCCCGGGGGCGTCGAAATGCTAAACAGGCGAATCGACCCTCGTGCGCTTCAGGTCTTTGAATCTTTCACCTTTTAAATGGAAAACAGCCCCAGCTAATTCTGCCTTATGATCGGTAACAAAACCTTAATTATTCCGTCCACCCGCGCACAGACACCGAAGTATATTCAAGAATTTCCCAGTCGCTTCAAATTGTATTTTTGAAGTTCTTTATTAACTCTTCATCTGGAAATACAAAGGCCAAACATAAGTTTCCTGGTAAAAACAATAATGAGGAAAAAAACAAAACAAAACAAAAAAGAAGTGATCTTTGGAGGTCAAGATGACGAGAAAGGAATCCATAATACCACACAAAGAGAAACTCTTTTAGATAAGTCGTAGAAAACTAGAACCAAAGCGGAAAAAAGTATTAATAAAGTCAAACAGGATGAACTTAAACTTAATGAGACTTGTCGATAAAACATGTTAATAACCAGAGTGACTGTTTATAAAACTGTCTGACACCAACACCCATCTGCGACCTGTCCCCCTGTACTGCTGTCCCCCCTCATGCATTTTTAAAGATCTCAAATCAATATTCATTGTTATCAAAAACTAACACTGTATAATATTGCACAAGCCCAAAAATTCATAATTCATGGGATGAAAAGGTTTAGAATCGGAGGTGGGGGTGAGGGAGACGCAGATGATGTGGCAGGTCATGTCAGGTCCGGTGAAACCGTAAAAAATCCAATTTGATTTGGTTTCTCTTTTACAGTCTTCTCAGGGGAGGAGGGGGGACAGCAGCTTTGAACTGGAGAGCTAACGCCGGACTCATGTTAATAAAAAATAATAAATTATCTGCTGCAAACAGTAATATCTACATATACCAGCAGACCCCAGAACACAAGACAGGTTGTGTGTTAAAAAGGTAAGGATTCACCCAGTCTTTCTAAACGCAGGTTAAATTCAACAAAAACAATAAACTGGGAGACTTTTTTTTTTAAATTTTACCTGTACATTTAATGATGAATACTTTTACTGTTCATTTCAAAACGCGCAATACAAACAACTTTAAGTCTCCTTTCGGATTTTCAAACTTACAAATATTAGAAAAAAAAAAAAAAAAAAACATCAAAGTGCCGTAAAATATTTAAACTGAACACAACTAGAAGCACAGCAAGATTAGTGAGAGAGTAGCATTCAGTAGAATTAAACACAGAGCTTGGACCTGAGACGGTAACATCCTTCAGTCTTCATAAAGCCACAACAACAACAACGTCTCGGAATATATCGTGTATGTTGGCTGAATATTACTGTCAATTTAAAAAGGGGGGAACAGAATGGCATAAGGATTTATAATAAACCAAAAGCTGTCAAGCCTTGCAAGAATCCAGAAAAAAAAAAAAAAATAGTAAGTGGTTTTGAGAAACGTACACAGTCAGAAAACATTTGTTTTTCTAATCTAAACGTCTTTTAAAAGCCAGAAACGACCATCAGCTCACTGTGGATCTGACTTCAACTAAACAACCAAATATACAATAAGATTTGACACAAATTTGATTGGATTTGCAAATGAAACAAACAAAAAAGGGGATTAAACACATTACATAAGGTGAAATCACTTCTGTAAGAATAATGCAACATTTCCAACCAGGAGTTGTCTGAAAGCAGCAGTTTTGTCTCTTATCTGCCATTTACTCAAGAGCAAATATTTAAAAAATGATACTTTTTTCTGTTATCCAATCAAATCTGTCTTGTGTTTGTAGCAGTCTGTTCATGTGTTCATGTGTCTTTTCTGTTTCCGAGGACATATCCGCTAAACGGAAAGATTGGGGCTCTTCGGTGATTATGGGACAACAAGGTCCTTTAATGTATAAATCGGGATCTTTGGAGCGTTTACTAGATTTTTCTGAAAATAAACCAACAAATGTATATGTTTCTGAGGCTGGGTTGGCACAAGATTGACTTTAAGAAGCAAGGTTTCACATACACTTGCGGTCATATTTTAGTAGAAATTACTTTAAGGTTTACAACTTTCTGCTGTTTTTTTTTTTTTTACTCCGTTTCCACCTTGGATGTTAAATATCTTAAAAATGAACAAAACAAACAAACAAAAAAAAGGTACATCAGAGAACAAACTGGACTTTTCTGTCCAAACAAGTGCAGCTAAATGCAAAGACTGTGGTAGCACACATGCTGGGACACCTTGTTTTAGTCTTTCCTCTGCTTAGAGAAAGTCACAACTATTTACAGTTTAGATCAACAATTTATCCACCCAACTGAATCACAGCAAACATGTTCAGATGTGAGAGGTCAAAGGTCAAGTTACTTACTAAAATACTAAAAAGACAGATCCACTTTTGTGAAAGGAAAAACCTGCATCTATTATTTCTGTCGTCTGTACGAGTTGGGAGGTGAAGCGGTGGAATAAAGGTGATGTTCTGCACATCAACAGCTGCGGGTCCTGGAGGTTCAGTGTTTCAGGTAGAATTGATCCACAGGTCAGAGTTCAAGCAGCTCCAGCAGTCATGTCACCTCTGACGTCTGACACAGGAATGAAGGAATTACTACCTTTAATTTAGCAAACAGATATGATCACAGGTCAGAAAAGACAGATTAGAAGTGAGCTCCGCTAAATAAGACTACTGCTATCAGTGGTCGTGGGTAACGACGTCCACCTCTGACCAGCCAGGTGTTTGGTGGTGTGCTACACTGTTGTTTGCTGCCCCCTAGGGCTGAGAGCAAGGCAGTGCAGGTGTGGCTCAGGAGGGAGAGGAGGGAGGAGGGGAGGGGAGAGGGGGAAGGAGAGGATAAAAGGAGGTGGGTTTAGGGTGGCGCTACTCATCGCAGCCCAGGAGTTCCATTCGAAGGGTGATGCGCTCGTGCCACTCCCACGGCAGGAAGCGGACGTATCTGCTGTAGAGCGGGGGCTCAAAGATGTTCTTCTTGTGAACATTGTTGTCGCTGTTACCTGGGAAGATCTACACAGAGGAAGGAAACTGATGAAGACCACCAGCGGCATTTTTAAAGCGAAAGCATCCTGCTAAATACAGTAAAATGTGCTGTACTTCTAACACGATTCTAATAAGTAAAAAAAAAAAAAAAAAAACTTTCAAAAACAAAAGATTTGAGACTCATAAGATTACTGTTCTTGAATTTGTGGCAGACAGAAAGATTAAGAGTCACAACAAGAAACAACAGAGGCTCCTTTTTCCTGACTGCTTCCTTTAATTTCCACTCAGTTTTATAAGCTGACAGCTAATTAAACTTCAATACTTTTTAATCTCATCAGCTACCAAGTATTTCATTAAAGTCCAAACTACAGAAGAGTTTGGAATGGTTCTGAAACAAACCATCTGGAGCATCATTTTTGTTGCACTTTTTCAAATCCAAACTAATTATTGTGTTTGTTTGTTTGAAAAATGTAGATTTTTTGTTCTATAATGTGCACCACTGATGCATGTTTTATGTTTTGTATAGCTTATGTATGCTTCTTTGCATCTATCAAATATGCTTTTAACTAATGTTTTGAGGTTTGTTTGGTTTTCTGTACTGTTGGACCCACCCTGTCTTTTCCTGTGGTCTCATCCTTCACCATAGTCCAGGTCTTTCCATCATTACTGATAGCAACTTTGAACGCTGTAACAAACTGAATGGAGCCAAAGTCTTTTGCCCCCTGTGTGATGATTCCTGTTATCTTCTTAGGAGACAGCAGGTCCACCTAAAATAAAAACATAAGTACAAGTTCACGTTACAGAATGTATCAGAAAATAAAAAAAATGAAACATTAGTCAGGCCTGTCCCGCTCTCCCACCTGCAGCCATTCAGAGCGGTCGTTGGTGGCAGGAGTCCAGGCGTTGGTCTTGCCCCGTTTGTCCAGCCGGGCGTAGTGTGGGTGCCAGGTGAAGGCCTCGAGGCCCCAGGTGCGGAAGGTGCTGGAGGCTGTGATCTGGCGGTCCAACACCAACCTGGACTTCATGCCCATCGGCTCAGAACAACCTGAGGTGTTTGAATACACTGCAGAGGTGAGACCAGGGAGAGAAGAGGAACAGAAAGAAAAAAGAAAGACAGCGTGATAGAAGCGAGGCGAACGGGAAGCAGCCACAGCCGGGCGGTGATGTGAAGAAGCAAAACAAGCGGATGAAACGACAACATGGAGGATGAGAGGCGGATGCAGTCGACTAAAACATGGAAAAAGGGGATACACATACAGTTGGGAATAAGCTTCAGCTGTGGTCTCACTAAATTCCAACACTTTATGCCTTTGCTACCATCGTTTGTGGTTTAATCAAACGATTAATCAGACAAAGTTAAATTATTCTCAAATGTACAAGTCCATGTTTTACATGGATTAGCAGAATGTAAACTCAAGCTGAAACAAACTTAAACTTTTAAAAGATGTTAGTCAAGCAGCTGAGCATGCAGCACGAAATACATTTGGCCCAAGTAGTTGTGCGAGACTGCAGCTTTTTGTTTGCAAAACGCAAACTTAGACAATAAAATGGAACCAAGTCAGTAAGAGTGAAACAAAACATCTATAAAATATGATGAGCATTTTGTATTAAAGCAGGTGCATTTACTGTAAAAGACTAAAAACCTTCAAACAAAGCCATCATAAAATCATGCATAAGCACAGAGGAAAGAACAAACACTGATCTGACAAATGAGTGGACCATTAAAGACACACTTGCATTGAGCCCTGTGAGTTTAAAAAAAGCACACTGCTGTATGACAACAAGAAAGAAAGGAAAACAGTGGCCAATTGCTGCAATATTGAAAGGACTAAAGAAGAAATACAAATAGGAACAATATATTCTGTGCTGTAAACATTTCCTGACCTATTTGCATCTGTGCTGCAATAAATGTAATCATATGGTTTGGATAAATTCTTTATGAATCATCTTGGAATAGAGTCAGATTAGCTGTTCACACTGAGTTATGTTTCCCCCTCGAGTCAAATTCTTTAAAATATAAATCAGTCCCAGAGTGCAGGACTGAAATAATTAGGAAGCAAACAGAAGAAATCTAGTTGCCAAAAAAAGCTGCTGGATTTCTCTCTGGAAATGCTTCTGTTCAATTAAATGTTGTATAAAAGCCTTATTTCTGTGATACTGATGACTTGAAAACCGTATGTGTTTGCACGTAGACTCAGCGTGTGTAACTGTGAGTTTACCGTTGAGTTCACAGCCCACCAGGTCCATGCGCAGGGTACAGGCTTTGCGACACACAACAGGAATAACGCGGATGTACTGAGCGATGATTGGAGGGTCAAACAGGTTGGTCTTGGTGCCGTCGTTGTCCACGTTTCCAACAAATATCTGTTAAAGCAGGAGGAGTTGGTAAACCACTTTAGGTGAACGTCATTTGGACAGCAGTAATGAGTTTAAGATTTGTGATATATTCTAAACAATAAGTTCTATGTCTTTGTAACTCATAAAAAACAGCCTCAGCGTTTCTGGCACAACTTCAGCTACTTCTAAAGGTGTGTGAGAGGAGGGTGGGGGGACTAGGGTAATGCACCAGCAACACAAACAGTATTATACAGAGAACTACTATATTTAAAGCTATCCAACATTGTACTAAACCCACTCTTGACTTCTAAATAATTTAACACTGGAAGCTTTTGTTTGGCTGGTTGTTTTTTTTTCCTCTGACTTTTGTTCCATAAAATCTAGTTGCTGGATGTTTGATAATGACTCTTATAAAGCAGGAAAATTTCCCCAAAAAAATCATCAAAATTGTCATCTCATGATCAGCAAAAAGCTGTTGAACTTGTCAGGGGATTCCTGGCTGCCTGCCCTCCCATCTATGGTTCCCGTGTGGAGTGCCACCTTCCATTAGTTTTCTCTCAGTCCTCCATCCCACGACAGATTGCCTTTTTGAAGCAGGGGAGGTATGATGGTGACTCACAGACGAAGCTCAGACCTCAGAATTTAATCTGTCATGCAGTTTTTGATGGTTTCCCCCTGGCCTTAGCAAACTGTTTGAACTAACTCTTTACTAAATGCACTCAGCTGAATGCAAACTGCCATCCATCATGGTGGAATAAACTGTCTTAAAAATGTCACTGCATGGCCTCTACTGCAAGCACCGTTGAAGTCCTGACCTTTCCATTTCACTTTAAACCCATTTGTAAGGGTCACAACAAACATTACAGCAACTCATTTATATTGTATGACTGAAGTAAATCACTGCTCTATCTAGAGGTTTATGTTCATGTTAAAACTGACAAAAGTTATCACCAGTGTACCTGGGCAAACAGGTCTATAATTTGGTTAAGAGGACAACGCTTCAGTTCATCCTTACCTGGTCTTTTTTCTGTCCCTCTGTTCTGTACATGGTGTACGTCTTCCCATCCAAGCTGGAGGCCACTTTAAAGGCCTTAATGAACTCTGCGGTCCCCATGCGGCTGGCACCCTGGGTGATGATGCCTGTGAAGCGCATCTTTCTTTGCATGTTTATCTGTAAACGTAGAAACAGAAGACAAAAAAAAAAAAAAAGATGAGCCACCCATTTTTCACAGCAAACATGTTCTAGCCATTGTGTTAAAGCTGTGAAAGTTAAAACACTGAACACCAATGTGCATCTCTAAAGAGTAACATAAAACAGACATTTTAAAACTTCATAACTGAAGATAACCAGTTCCCAACACTTCCATCCACATATATCTCAGCCTCCTCAAATTAATGTTACCGTCAATGTAACCATTCAAGTTTTGTCACTGCTTGAGTTACACTGAACTACATCACTGTACTCACCACTATCCATGGGCTCTTGTCATGTGCAGCTGCACTCCAGGCGTTGACCAGCCCGCTGTTGTGGAGGCGTGCCAGCTCCGGGCCCCAGCGCTGCAGGCCCAGCAGACTGTAGCGGACTGATGAGGCTGCAATCTGGGACTCAGCGATGCCCCCTCCCTCCATGCCGAGCAAAGAAATGCAGCCTGTGGAGGAAAGATTGTGGGTAAATTCAGATTCCAGCATCTCCAATTAATAAGATCAATATAAAAACTTTTTTAAAATTTAACATTTAGACACAGTGTGTCCTTGTTGCTTGAAAAAGGCTAAATAAGGTATTTTTAAACACCATTAAATCATTACAGATGCAGAGCAATGAATTAGCCTAAATAAATAAAAAATTGATCACTTAGAGGAAGCTCTTTACTCTGCTCCTTAATCATCCCAAAGCCTGGCAGCTGTCCCAAGCCCATTATCTATAGGTCTTCCTTCATTTATAATGTTTCTAATCCAAAATCATAGACTTCATTGTGTCTTTTTAAAGTTATGTAGACCATTTTTAAAAGCATTCTATAAGAAAATAAAGCGATAGCCACACTTACGCAGTTGGCAATGTTTGCCGACATAAGGAGAGGGGCAGTGACATTTGAAGTCTCCGTCCAGGTCTCTGCAGAGGCCACCATTCTCACATGGCTGAGTGGCACAGTCGTTTACATCTGCAGAGAAATCAGTTGGAAAACGATTATAATTAAGATGACTGGTCAACTTTAAGTCCATTTAAAAAAGGATTACAGTGAACTCTAAAGCACGGCATGCGATTCTAAGTCAAAAAGACTGGAGCTGAAGTAAAAGGAAAGTTAATGAAAAAAATAAAGTGAATGAGTGTAAGTACAGTATGTAGTACTAAAGAACCAGCTGGACCAGGAAAATCACGTAGTCATGCTGCTAATTGTATAACTAACTTTTGATGAATACTTTAAACAAAAAGGATAGTTAAAGGAGAATGCAGTGTGTTAATTTCTGTGATTCCTCCTACCACCTCTTGATGGCACCCTTACAAACACTATCAGTCCTCAAAGTTTACAGCTGATGTGTCAGCAATGAAAACAACTAAGCAGTGTGAAAAGAAACACTATTTCTCATTCACAAAACCTGCCAATGTAACTAAACCAGCTTTGAACACACACAAGACTGATGTTTAAAAAGTAAGACAGTTTTGTTTGTAGTGTTCTGACTTCACACAAGGGGTTATTTTAAAATATCTACAGTTTAATTCCTTAGTAGTTATTAAATGAAACTAAAGCAAGCAAACCAGGCACACAGATGTAACATCTCTGACCAGCAAACACACACACACAGTTCTATCTCACAGCCCACATGCTCCTTCTATAAATAGCTTGGTGTCCAAATAGTTATTTTCACTCATTACAGAAGGAATATAGTCATTTAGAAATGTGCAGCTACGATCTCTGGGTAACGCAACCTGCTGTTTGACGCTGCTGATAGTGGGAGCCCACAGTGAATCCCACAAAATGCAAGCAGCAGCTGAACTTTTACAACATCCGACCGGTACAAAAGCTGCAGCTTCATGTCGGGAATAATCTTTTATGATTTCCCCAACTTGTCAGGGCAAGGCACCTACAGGCTTTACAAGAACAATTAACAGATGCAATAAAAGAGAGAAATACCATAAACAACTATTACAAGTTTTGTTTTTAAAAGAAAGCGTGAGCAGGATAACACCACTACAACCTCAAGTATTCAGACTTGTGGTTCATACCAAACCTAGTCAAGTTAGACAGCTTGATTCAGTGGTAAAACCTTGCAAAATGGCCTTCACTTCCAAATGGAACAAAAACTGTATCTAAAAAACACCCCACAACCCAGAAATCTACATTAGTCATTAATGATAGGCTGTGAAAGTCCTTAGGAGCGTCAGCTGGTGGCATTCTCTTCTCTAATAGGATTGAGCATCTAGTCTACACGGTCAGCTGCACCATCTAATCCTTTTATCATGTTGGACAGCTACACAACATCACTAAGACAGGGCAATAAAATACATTTCTTGGACTTGCATAATTCAAATAAAAAAAAAAAATATAGTTTGCAGATTAACTAGTATCATACAACACACAGGATATTTGGGGGAACTGCATACACTTGTTAGGACAATCCAACACTCACATTCAGCAAACCAAACCAGCTGAAATAAACTACCACTAGAATATTTACAAATCTCAACATCTGCCTCTGCATGAAGTGAAAAATCAATAGAAATGTCACGTGGCTTGCTTGAAACCTGAAGCCAATCGATGCAAAGCAAAAGGTGAGGGGACAGAGAATGTGGCGATCAGCAAATTAATCTGCCGACACCTCTAACCTGCTTTATGTTCCTCCCACAAAAGGAAGACTGCGTGCTCCAATGTTCTTTAAACTATACCTTACCAATGTGAGGCCTCAACTCAGAAGATGGAAAAAAAGACAATAAATCATCTGTAATAATGAGAACTCAGTCAGGTCTTGTATCAATTCATTTTTAGCAGCTGACAACAAAACTAAATATTTTTGTTCACCATTTACTCATCATTTCCCATGGTTCATTAACAATGGAGACATCTTGTACCACTACAGCATCCTCAAACAAAGTTTCCAGATGTGTTCTGTTCTGTTCTGTTCTCTGCACTGTGGACCAAACAGGCTGCAGAACCTAAAATAACTGATTTGGACTTTTACTGTGGAGATATACAGGGCTCTCAGATGAGACTTCTAATGTAATGGAACTGTTTTTATTAAACTTTATTTAAAGCTGAGGTTCAGGCAGCGTTTTTAAAAGCTTTGATATCCTGATGCACTTCCACAAATTGAAAAGCTTTTTTACTAGCACTGCAGAGATACTGAAAAAGAGTTTACGTCATAAGGGTCTGTAATTCAAACAAGAGTAGATACTGTTACCTGTAAACATTAAGCCTCTTAAAGTACAGCTGTGTTACTTGTAATCATGTTCTGACTTTAGATAAATCAACCCTGAGAGCTTAAGTTAATGGAGTTTATTTAATAATGACAAAAGTCAGCCAGGAAATATCCATCCTTCTCCCCAAAATCCATGACAGCACAAGTATAGATGCAGACACAGCCTGTATGTACTCCTTAGGGGGCATGAAGCCCAGTCTGCCCACACAACCACATCCTGGGAGGAGCAGAAAACTCTCCCCCAAAACGGAGAGATTACTACATTCATACACACTATTTGGTGACTTCCACAGAGTAAAAATAACTTCCTTAAGCCGATCTGAAAATCTGGGATTTAGAGGACTACAAGCAAGAAGAGAACGCCATCCTCCCTCTGAGTTTCCATCCATCTGTTTTGGCCTGAAGAGATCAGCTGGTCTCTTTTCTGCTGCAACTTCATACAAGACTCGCTTCCAAAAAAAACAAAAAAAACACTCAAAACATTTCTGTTCCCTGCCACCCATAAAAGCTTTTAAACCAATTTGAAAGGACAGTCAGAAACGCTGCAGTCAGACCTGAGTAGCAAGTGTGACATTATCAAGAGGGCAGACTTAATTCACCGTTCCGCCTCCATGTTCACTGTTTCGCCCGGCAACAGAAGCAGAGCTGACGTTTGTGGTGTTCGGCGCGAACCGCCACTTTCTGTTGGCTAGATTTGCATGAGGGATGAACCGTGCGTGGATGTAGATGCAAAACAGTATATGAGATCAAGAGCTGTGTGGCTGTTCATGAGGGATGTGCAGCACACACATGATTGAGCCTTTTCCAATCAGTGCCCCTCATTGGTCTCTTGAATAATTAGTGATAAGACAGTATAAAATACAGTTCATCTACACAAACTGGTTTTGAACTTCTTTCCCACAACAGAAACCAAACCTTAAGAAATTAGATGGCACCACTTTCCATCCTTCATTTTAATCCGGCTTTAATTTGTTTAAACAAAAAATGTTTCTATTTTTGGAGCACTGTGCAAAAGCATTTCTTTATTTTTTGCCTCAAAGAAGCCAGTCTTCCTTGCCTGTCAATTTGTCTTATAATTTTGGAGATACAGATTTTTTTTTTTAAAGGAACAAACTGGGTTTTTGTAACAGACCACAAGTAAAAGTATTCAGGAATAGGATTCAAAATTTATTCTTTCCTAAATTGTTGTGTGGACCGAACACCAGTTCATGTTTTGACTTTATGTTTGTGCTTCTTATGTCTGAATAACTCATCTATCAGTATAAAATGTTTGAGAACAAAAACTAAACAAATCACTGTTATTGCCCAACAACCCCTTTAAAAATTACTAAGTAATAAAAGATCAAGCACCATGTAAACAAATGAGTGGAGCTAGTTTTTAGACCAAAGTTGTTTGCTAGAAGCTTGTTTTTTGTTAGAAGACATTTTTTTCTTCACACTTGCATCCAGTTTGTTCACACCTGCTTGTTTAGTTAAGGTCAATTTAATTAACAAAAGACAGTAAATAATAACAATTACTGTAAATTTTCCACAGTTAGCCAAGAGATTGACATCAAAATTTGCTACATGTTAACTTTATATATACATATAACTTTACATTTAACTGTAATGTGAGGACATTGGCTGAATCTTTCACTTCACTGAGCCTCACTGGGTTCAACACACTACTTTGTTCTTTCATATTATAAAAATAGACAGACTTGTTAAGTTTCACACAAACCAAAACAGCAAATTTTCATCCACTTTGAACCAGAATCCCCAGAAAGCAATTTATGTTGCAGACGCTCTCATTTGACTTACCCTCCCACCAATACACACAAACACACACAGATTAGAGAGCACTTCAGCTGTCACACCAGTCGTCACACCAGTCGTGTAAAAGCAGAGGCCTCCCTGACCTTACAGTCCCCAGGAGGCTAATCAGAAATCTGCACGGTCAAATTAATTCCCTTCATTATGATCCTGGTGAGATTATCCAATTTGTGTAAATGCCTGCTCTGCACAGGGCTCCTTCTTTGACAGATATGCAAGCATAGCAGCCAAATGAGTTGTGAAAATATAGGATATTATTAGCTGTGATTTGTGGCTTTGAGGGTCAAACAGAAGAACAAACAACTTTGCTGCATTTTCAGTCAAATTAGAGAGTCTGCAACATATATTTCTCTGGAAATTCTGATTCTAAAATAGATAACTTGGACACAACTTCACTGGCTCAGACAACACGTGAAGCTTAAAGGCCTGAGGCATGAGGGACAGCAATAAATCTTTGAAAGAGTGCAAGTCTTCCTCCTGTATGTGCGTTTTTGAATTCCTTTATCTGTTCATGCAGCAAAGAGAACAGAGATCTGAAAAAGGAAAAGACACGGCAAGACAAAGCAGACGCTTATCTTTAGCTTTCATTTCTACAATTACCTTTGTTTGAACTTAAATCTGCTCCTTGGACACCTGGGATAAAAAGGCATTCAGAATCAAAACAATTTCATACTTAGGTGTTGAGATTTCAGGTTTAAAATAAATTTGTGCACATTTGGCACCGATATTCTCTTGCTTTCTCATGCAAACAGTTGCCATCTGTCTTTGTAAGTAGGACTTGAGGCATTAAGAGAGTGCAGCATATGTTTTTGCTGTTATTTCTCCTTCCTGGGCTGACCCTGCTTGAACCAAACAACATCTGAATGACGTATGAACGAGAACAGCAGCTGTCTGGTGGCCAGCACTCACAACAGCTGTCCCTACGTTGGAGTGTCAGGTTACAAAAATAAACCATCATACGCCAATAAAAAATGATGCTTGGTATCAGCAGCAGACTTAATTTGATCACTGGTGTAGCTGAAACTTGGAATGGGCAGTGATTTTCAAATGCTTTAAGCCTAGTTAAAATGGACAAGCTCAACCGTCACAATTTTTCTTTTGTTTTTCTTTTGAAAACACACCGGGACCTGGTAGTGACACGCCCAAGTTGTTTCCTAACGGTGTTTGTTTGACACACCTACAATACAGACCACCCAGAAAAAAAAGGAAAAAAGAAAAACAACTCAGGTCAGTCCTAGCATGTGTTTTTACCATCCTAGTTTATTTTGAAAGGATTATAAAGCGGAAACTATGGTCAAGGGTGAGCTCAGCTTTATCGTTAGAACATGTGCATCTCCTCCACGTTGATCCACCGGACTGGTGAAAATGAAGGAATATGAACAGCAGAATAGCAGCAGCAAAGGCTCTGCTTCATTAGACAGTTTTTTTTCAGCTGCAGGACTTATGTTGAATAAACTTTAAATCACCAGAAGAGGGGTAGAATCAAATAATTACCAACAAATTCAGGTTTTCTTTTTCCTTAAAATGTCCATTCATAGATTTAAAGTTATGATCATGGTGTATTTCCTGACATAAGGTCACAACTACCCGATAGACATTTAGCACCCAGCCTCAGACCTTCATATACAAGAGTTGGAATACCAAAGTGATCCCACATCTATAAAACACCATAATATTTTGATTAGACATTAGGGTATCAATAATAGTCGGATTGGTGCTGTGTCTGCAGTGATGCAGGCTCTGTACCAATCTGTTGTGGTGAAAAGAGATGGATGGATGGATTATGGTATCACGAACAAAACTATTAGAAAAAGGAACACAAACTTACTGGTCTGGCAGTGAACCCCCTCAAAACCTGGCTGGCATTTGCAGACATACTCGCTGAAGACGTCGCCTCGGCGGGAGTGGCTCATCGGCTCACAGATGCCCTCATTCTCACACGGGTTTGGGCTGCATGGCCCTTTTAGATGAGGCAAAAAAAAAAAAAGGATATATATGCATAAAACAACAACAAGCCAGAAAGCCAAGTTCATGGAGACAAAGCAGTCTTGATGTGGTCATTCACGCAAAGTGCTTTCTGAGAACACACTTAAATTTAATTTACAACTACAACTAAAAAGTATCTACTCAAATTAAAGCACAAAAATGGTGTGTTCCTTTAGCTTTAATTAGCAGGAAAGAAAACGCGTACAAACCTGAGACTCTGGCTTCCAAAGTAAAACTCACCTGTCTCAGTTTCGTTGCAGAGATCTCCAGAAAAGCCATCGGGGCAGATGCAGATAAACGGAGTCCCTGTCCCAGTCACACAAGTTCCCCCGTTGAGGCACATATTCACCGCACAGGGATCGCCTACAAGCAGAGGAACAGGACTACTAAGAAACATTTAAACAAACTTCCAGGTGTGTGCCATTTTTTTTATTTTTAGGCTCACATTTTTCAACAGGATGAGAAATGTTGAAACTTTTAGGTAGATTTCATGTTTTACAGTTCTTAGAGGAGAGAGAAAATTTCTTTGTCTCCTTTTAATACATCTCCTACATCGCTGCCTTGCTGTGCTGCTGAATGACAAACAAACACTGCTGCAGTTTGGAGTGTGACGGTCTGAACAGCTGAGTAAGCCCTCACAAGGTTGTAAACAAATACTGGAAGCTTCCACCAGCAGCCAACTGCGGGGTGTCACAAACCTGACAATCTGACAGCTCTGTTCACTGTGGACCCGTGTCAAATACAGCTGAGAAAAAAAAAAGACATCCATGAGACAGAGATCTTCACAAAGACACATGGAGCTGAGTCAATTTGACATCTCTGCTTTTCTTAAATTGTCCATAAAAACAAGAACGTCTTTTGAAAGCATGTTTTAAGTTCCAACATAACTGAATACAATAAAACAAAACTTCTGGTCTTAAATAAGACATGCAACCTCAAATGAAGGACACATGACATATTACACAGTGTCATTATTTATTCAACAAAATCTAAGCCAGAATGCTAAACCAGTGTGTTAAAATTTATGACACCCCATGATTTAAAAGCCCACAGAACCTCCTTTAGTGACAACTTTAAGTCTTTGTTTTTTTTAAAGACCTTATTGGTCTTTTATGCGACTGTGGAGGGATTTTAGGCCCAGGCTTCTTTTCAGTGTTACTTTGAACTGAAGTTTGTGAGCATTTGTTTGCGTCTTTTACTATCACAGCATTACGGTGTGGTTGAGCTCCTCTCTCTGAGCTAATCCACGGCATCATTTTCATTTCCTGTCCTTCTGACGTCGATTTACTGATGTGTTCATTGCCCTGCTGCCCGACTCAGTTTGGGGTCAAGGTTCAGCTGCTGGACAAGCTTCTCCTAAAGACTCCCAAAGAGATAAGATTAGTTGAGATAAAAATAAATAAATTGTAATCAGGTATGAAAGGTCTCACATTACAAAGAGGCTTTCCGCTGCCAATTCTTCCAAACAAAGAAGATATAAGTGTTCAAGCCTTTTGCGTTTTAATTACACTGCCATGAAATTTAACATGCTAACTGAGGCTTGACGAGTCTGATATGTAGATGTTGAGATTTTTGTTGTTTTTTTATTAAGTTTGAGAAAAATGTGAAGATTTCTGTGAACGGTTTGACCTTGGGGTGAACTTGCTGGCACAGCAGTTCTTGGGAAGCTTAGCGACCTGAATGCCTTCCACATGTGGATAATATTTTATCAGTGCAGAGTACCAAGCTGCCCTCTTAATTCTTGTCGGAAAAGGAAAAAACAAACTTAGTTTTTCCCACACATACTGCGGCATTTTGGTTCAGAAAACTCATAAAAAAGGTGTAATGTATCATTTTTTATTGTCATTCTGAGGTTGATTTTGTTTGATTTTTTGACTAACAAGAAGTTTTCTTAAAACCACAACTATGTGTGATTGTGTACACTTCAATTAGTCTGCAGCTTTTTATAGGGCTAAACCACATGACAAAAAAATCATAATTTTTGAACATTGAATTTCACTAACTTTACTACTTAATTATTGTCATTACATATAGTAAATTTTAGCACTTAGAACAACACTGACGGGACAAACAGCTGAGAGAAATTTTTTTTTTAATGCTCATAATTTAGGTAATTAAGGAAACCGAGGGTAGATTCTCGCTGTGAAATTGATACTTTGAGCACCACAGTGTATGGCAAAAAAGAAGCTCTTTGAATGTTCAGTTTTAATGTGGGGGGTTGGGGTGTCTGCCAAATTTAAACCGAGAACATAGATACGTGTAAGCGTGTACAATTAAGACAAAGTGTTTTAGCTTTGTTCAGGGCTAAAGACTCCCAGAGGCTACAGCCTTAAAAAAAGAAGAAAAAAAAACAGCATTTTAGAGATTATTAGGGAAAAATATTGAGCATAAAACCGTGTCCTCGCCACCTTTTGTGGAAAACCTAAAACTAAACTCCCCTTGTTCTTCAAAACACTAAAGATCAGAGTACTCTGAGAAGGTCGTTTGAGTGTCAACTCAAAACAAGAGCGAACAAAGACAAACAAAACTGGAAAAATCTCTTCCAGATGAGCTGGGTGTTGTTTGTAGGATTCGTTGTGCAGCTCTATTTTTAGCTTCTGATGGACAGAATTTATTATTTATTAGTATTTAGGGAGCTGTATGGTACATCTGCGTTATATTCACTAGGAGAAAAAAAAAGAAAAAAGGATGGAAGAAAAGGGAGAACCTCCCGTTTGGCCTCCTGTCCAAGAACTGCACTTCCTATGGATATCAAGTGTTATCAGTGATGTATCCAGCTCAAGGCCCTTTAGTGCTTTCACATCCGCTGGGATTCTTAAGCAACTTGGCCTGCCTGGCACCATCAACACATGCTTATCGAGAATTTGCTGCCTGTTTATCTCTGAAAAGGAACCGGCCTCCCCTCCCACTCCGGTAGACAACTCTCTTCAGGAAATGGCCTTTACGCCAAAAATATACATATACAAATATACGGGAACAATCTGATAAATGTTTAAATGGCTTTTCCCAAAGCAGAAGAGAAACTAGATGGCTATTGGACCTTATTTAATAATCTTCACAAACGCTGCTTGTGGTCTGCAGTGACAAAAGGTGTAATTTAGCTGGGAGCCTGTCTGCCTGTATTGAGGAAATGAAATTAGTGATGAATCAGTCAAGATCGACTGCCAAGATCAAACCACCAAAACCTCCTGAAAATTCCCCAAATGATGTGACCGTCTGTAAAAGCCGCACTTGTAGAAAATTATAAAGAGGAATAAATAAATGCATGCACAAGCCGCATAAATACTGACGTTTTGGGTTTCGATTCAACAAATTAAAACATTGTTGTGTCTCACAACTGTCTGGGTTTGTTTTCTTTTCAGGGGAAACTAGAAATTAGCTCTCATTATCCACGTAAACAATTGATGCTGCTTCAGATAAAACTTCCTTACTTCAAAAAGGTGTTTTTTAATCTAGTTTCTATTTGTTTTTTTTGGAAAAATCTACATGGGAAAGTAGGTTTGAACTCAAAACAAACCCACCCAAAAGGGGATGTTTAAAAGAGATGTTAAACTCTATGTACACAAAACCCAAACTACTTACATGGATCCAACTAGATGCATGTGAAAGAGATGCTTATTTCAGGTATAAGTCTTTATTTAAGCCACAATGCCTAGAGGTAATAAATGCACACTAGCACTGAACATTATTCTTTTAAATATTTAAACTATTTGTTAAAAAAAAATAATTAGAGCAGGGTTAAAGATGCCCAGTGTGGTGCCCATTTTAGTCCTGCCCACTGTGACAGATTAGGAAGATATGCAGTGTTAAGCTTGGCAGGAAAAGCCATTTTCCAGAGGGCATTGTGTTTATTTCTCACTCCTTATGAGTCATGGTCTGTGCCTTTCCCCGTTCTACTTCAACCAAAGAATGAGACTCAAATACCAGACCAAAAGTACAGAGCACTTAGAGCCAGCTTTACATGCACAGTCAATCCCTAAGGAAACTCAAATACAGTAAGGTTCAGATGTTTGGGGTACAGCTGGAGCAACTAGCAGTAGTCACTTTCAAGCAAAACGTGTGAAATATCTCAAACGTTTCAAACTCCAACCTGGTGCTTGAGCCTGAATAAGCCATGCAGGCTCCATCTTGGCAGCTTACAGCAGGGAGATAGGTTTGGCTCGAGTAATCATGATAAATCTTTACTGATTGAAGCGTGCAGCACATCACCGTGCACACGTTTCCCTGTAGAAGATCGCAGAGGACGAGTTAACCAGAAATCTGAATCAGCACTCTTGGCTCACTGACCACAACCCACACAGTAAATTTACATTAAAGAGCCATTTGAAAGATGCCTTGACAAGCCTTTAAACTGGGTCTATGCTGTGATTTGGCTGTCCCATTCATGGCGTAATATAGATATCTGACATTTTTACTTCTTAACTATATCTCAAATAGATCTGAACCACCTCATATGGGTTGAATATGTTAAACAGGCTACACAAAGCCCAATTTTCAAACAACTTTTTAGGTTAACTAACAAGGAGGAAATCTACTCTGTTGTCTCTGAAACAGTAAACAAAAAGAAAACAATCAGCAGCACCTAGAAACATCCTGCTTCAGCACTTTATGGCAAAACTACATTCAAGAAATCTTTTAAAGAACTGTAAGCTAAGAACGAGAATAAAGATATGTGCTGTATTTTGGGCATAAAAGCGGGACTGGTTCCTTATTAGCGGGCTCATAAAGAGCAAATTGTTAACTTTTTTTAATGAACATTATTTTCTAAAGCTGTTGTGCAAATACTTTCAGTAGCATGTAATGTTTTAAATCTCAGAGGTGTTGGGAAGAGATCGCTTCAAATTGGTGGAAACCGTTTGCCTGACGAAGGTCTAGTCACTGAAAAGTTGCAATAATTCTTGCTGCATGTTTAACATTATTTGTAACTGCATGATGCAAAGAAGCAAACATTAAGGTAAAGACACCGCTAAACAAATTAGCTTGCTTCCATTTCCACATCTAAAGACTAGAAAGAGGCTGCATTAGGGCTGCGAATGAGGCAAAAAGCCCCAAACAGAGCAGGTCCTCCTTTGGTCTAAAAATCCTACCTGCAGCCAGATATAAACAAATGCCAAATGTAGCGTAAAGCGATGAGAAGGGTCATGTGATACAGTATGTGAAGCATGTGATGGCACCTGGTGATCAGGGATAAAGGGGCCAATAATCCTGACAGTAAGGGGTCTTATACCAGTTCAATGGAAAATGGAAAGACCATGGCAGCTGTGTCAACACAGCAGAGAAATGTTCCTGAAGAGGACAAAATGCATAACGTGTTTAAAAATCAGTGCTTATATTCCGATTCCTGAGAAGAGAAAACATTCTGCTCTCCATGTTATGACCTCATTGGAATATTTGGGGATATAAGCCTGCAAAGCCAGCACTGGAACTTGATGTTCCAGAAAGCCAAGGAGAGAGAGAGGGAGGGTTATGTCACACACATGCATAACTCTCTCATGTCCTGTGGAAACCGTTAGGATGTGTCGATGCACATTTAGAGGACCCGTGGTGCTCATTTGGTCCGACAGCCAGCTCCTGAAGGGCTGCAGCCAGTGCAGGAGGGGTGAGGAGAAAAGGAGCCCGAATCTGAAGTGTAACAGGAAGTGGGGTTTATCGAGGCCTGGCTAAATGTGGTCCTTTGAAGACTTTTTGATATTGAGATCAGCAGGACTTGAGCTGCAGGTGAGCTTTCTGTCATCTGCAATCACAACTCGGGAGCACAGCCATCTGCTGCTGCTCCAAAAGCCTATAAATACACGCCGGAGTCACGCACCGTCAACACAACAACACATATCGCTCTGAAGCACTGGAACTGAATTAGATGTTGAAATTTGCCGTGGATTACTCCCACATCATATAATAAAGTCACTGATTATATCATTAAAAACAAAAAAATGTTAGTAAACATTTCTTGTGTTTGAACTCAAG
This sequence comes from Kryptolebias marmoratus, assembly GCF_001649575.2. Lineage (NCBI taxonomy): Eukaryota > Metazoa > Chordata > Actinopteri > Cyprinodontiformes > Rivulidae > Kryptolebias > Kryptolebias marmoratus. Next base: position 5,552,763 of record NC_051440.1, on the reverse strand, counting down.
CGCTGCCAGATTCCTTCTTGGCTCAGTGTTGAAGCTCACAAGGCAGTATGTAAAATATTCAGTATAGCAGATTGAAAACTGGGGCGACAGATACTTAATAAGGAGTCCCGAATTAGACAATACTGTAATAAAACATTGATTAAGAAAGCTATTCAAAGTTTAAAAGAGGAGGGTGGGGGACTGTTGTGTCTTGAGGGATCTGGTAGGAAAGATGATAAATTCTTCAGCGTTGAAAAATTTCCCCTGAAGGGAAAATCAAATTACAGACAGAAATTTTGGAACAAAATTATAATCTTCACATTTTCACAAACTTCATGTTACAAGACTGAAGTCAAATAAAAAGAGTGTTGCAATCAAAAAATCTTGTTTTAATTATGTGATACTGAAAATAAGTTTCAAGTGATTCACTTTATTGGCCAATTAAAAAAAATAACAAGTCTGTTTTTAGGTTTGCCTGATGCTGAATTCTTATGACCTCAAACAAAATAAAAGAGGAACAGTGTACGAGTCCTGATTGGTGTTCAGTGTTTGACAACGTGACAATAACTGGGTGACATGACCTCTCTTTAGCCCACAAGTAAATGTACATCTGTTTCAACAGTCAAGTCACTTTGTAGCCATGCCACTGGTCCACGTTTTGGTTATATTTAGCCCTGGTTTACTCCTCTACTCTAAGTGGTCCTGTTGTGAGAAAAAAAAAAAGAGAAAAGAAACCTTTCAGCTCTGACACAGAACACCATTTTCCACTTCTCTCCACTCAGCAGCAGAAAAGACAAGAAACCTACAACCTGCTGAAGTGAACTAAATCAGGTCAAATGTCACCTCAGCTTTTTTAAAAAAAAAAAAACACCACGTAAACATTTAACAAGCAGCAGCAACAAGTCTCCCACCTCCCAGGCAAATGCAGTGGAAAAGGTCTCACGGAGCTCTTTAAAAGGCTGGAAGTTTGCTGACCAAGCTCTGTTGGCAGCTGGATCCAGATATGTGACTAATCTTCGTCATCGTCATCAGCCCCACCACACCTATTTGCCCCAACTGTCATCTGGAAGCCTCAAGGAACATACATGCTGGGATACGCTCTTTTCTCCAGGGCCCTGTGGTTTATTTTACTTTCATTTCGAATAAAAAAGGCAGTGGAGTATTTTGACAGTTATATCCTCTTTTTCCAAAGAGGAATGTTCCCTTACAGAGTCCAGACTGTCGATCAAAACAAGCAACAGAGATCAAATGAAACAAATTTTAAAAAAAGGTGAAGCTGAATGCCATATTAATGCCCCGATCAGAGTTCAGGAGGTTTAATAGGAGGTGAAGATTTTAAGTCATGAGGGTTAAAGCTCTGAGAATTAAAAGCCTAACAAATCAGCTGCTGCCTTCCATGTTGGAGTTTTAAATTAAGATCATTTTATGAGTTCTAGCCATTTTAGTAATACCTTGTAAACGATGCTGTGTGCAATCTCATGCAAGATGTGTTGGAAACGACTCTCGGCTACTACCGCAGCAAATTTAAGCTCAAAAGCTGCAAAACTGACTGAATTGCAGACACGGGCGTGATAAGCTGTGGCAACCATCTTGAATTGAGTCTAGAAGTTCAATCAGTTGTAGAGGTTCCTCCAATTATTACTTTCTGAATGTTTTAATAAATTACATCCAGTGGTCTATCAGATACACAATCTGACTCAAGACACACACCCGCGCAAAAACATTATTTTCCGTTTGACATCTGCAGCAGGACGTACATTCAATGTGCTTTTATTCTCAGGGAAAAACGGTCACAGGTTGACATCTAGGAAGAAATATACAAGTTTCTAAACTTTCCCCACTTGTCAACATGGAAAAAATAAATTAAGGAGTAGTTTACATTTGGAAAACCTATCATGTGACACAATTCCCCTCCTTTGGTGTGCAAGAGAGCAGAGATGGAGGCACAGCATCCCAGCCCCATTTTACCTTTTGTCCTTTGGCCTAAATGTTTTTAATGCATGGACATGCAGACAAAGGCAGCTGCCAAAGGCACAAGGTTAACATAAAAGTATAACAGAGAGCATCCTTTACATGTCACCCCATCTCCTAAAGGGGTCAGAGCACAAAACAACCCTGAGAAACTGATTCTGTAATCACATTCTGATACAAGAGTCTGAAAAACAGGCTGAAAAAGAACAAAAAAAAGTTTTTTTTACTAAGATAACATATGTGCAACTTGATGCACTGTATGCAGGGACGGACACGTGCAGATTCAGAGCCTCCTTTTTTATCCTACACGTCTTCCACACATCAGTGGCTGAACTTTGAGCACCTTAGCTCGGTCACTCTGGTGATAAACCGGCGGCGTCACTTGACCCTGGAGGCTGGGACCGACTCGTCACATACCACAGAGCGATAAAGAATGACACACCGGGGTGTAAGCCGAGTTAACAAGGTCATTTGAGAGCAGAGGAGCGAAGGGAGGCGGATAGAGCAACTTTAGAGAGCAGCGTCCATCATTCGACTGAAAAAAAACTGAACTGGTGGTGATTTTAACTGTTCAAAAACAAAACATAATAAAATAAGACCAGGGAAGTGACCTACCTTTCACCGCAAACACCAGGTAAGCTGTGAAAAGTTGAAGCCAGAAGACAAAACGCGCCGGCGCCTCCATTTCTGCAGTTTTTTGCCCGCCGTACAGGAGCTACAGTTCGGAGTTTGTAGAGAAGACAGCCCAGCAGCTCGAAGTCAACGTTGTTACTGTGAGCGCAGAGAGCACGAGCTCTTTATAAACTCCCAGCCTACAGGCGTAGGGAAAGAGCACGTGCGCATCAACCTTCAGCCAATAACGGTCTGTTCCTTCATTTTCTAACTCCGCCCACTTTCCCTGTTTGTTTATCACACTGAGAATAGTAAATTCACCCAGAAACATACGCTTCTAGACAAACGAACTGTATTATTTTCTCTTCTAAAGCTTAAATTAAGATCTCGAGAGGATTATAATTGACTTCTATTTTGTAAATTACCATAACATTTAACAACCATGGTTCATTAAGAACAAGAAAGTAAAGTTCTGTTGAACAATACAAATTCTAACAAATAGGCAGGAATTGCATTTGCTGCGAAACTGCTGTCTGAACTAAACTAAGCAAAACATTAGCAAAAAGCCAAAAAAGCTAAATAAATAGCAAAACACTTGCTAAAAAGCTAAAAAAAATTAAAATAGCAAAAGACTGGCTAAAACCTACAACCCCTGGCAAAAATTATCACTCTTCTAAGAGTGGATTCACGACTCTTGGAGGATGTTCTTTCAATTGATTAAATTTGAATAAAAAAATCACAGACATGCCAGAAAACTATAATTTTTTAAAATTCCCAATCTTCTGGCATTAAGAAACAATTAAAACAGAAATCTAATTCTGTAGTCAATCACGGTTGCTTTTTTTAGATCAAGTAAAGGAAAAAGTGATGGAATCATGAGAGATAACACTGGTCCATTAGGACTTTGTTGCACCTCCTTAGGCTTTTCTAACAGCTTGAATTCTCTGAAGCATGAACTCACGACAAACAGTACTCTTCCTCAGTCTGGCTCCAACTGTCTGTCATTGCTGTTGTCAGATCAGTTTTGCAGGTAGGAGCCTTGTCGTTGACCATTTTCCTCCATTTTCACCAGAGCTTTTCAGCTGGATTTTGAGATCTGGACTGTGTAAAGGCCGTGGCAATGACATTAAATGTCTTTCTTGACGGACAGTTTTCATGTCCTTTGCCCTATGGCAAAATGCATTATCCTGTTAAATGAAGTCATCATCACCAAACATCCTTTCAAATGAATAAGAAAGGTGTCAAAAATTACAATGTAGACTTTGGCATATTGAAGATGTAATGACTGCCATGCCTTTACGTGACAGGCAGGCCCCGATCGTCAATTATGGATAAAAATGTACATGTTTTCTTCATGCAGTCATCTTCATAAATTTCTTGGGTGGTAATGATGGCTTTCGTTTCACTTTTCTGTACAGTTTTTTTCAGTTCGATCACAGACTCCAGTTTCCACACTCTTGTTTTTCATTTGTTTCATTGTGCGTTTTGCATTTTTAAGTTTTCTATCTTGACGCTTTGATGTTTTCCTTGGATCGCTAGTATGCTTCCCTTTTTCAACCTTCCCATTTTGTTTGTACTTGATCCAGATTTTAGACACATCAGACTGGGAACAACCGACAGCGTTTTGTGATGATTTACCTTCATGAAGAAGTAACATAATCCCCTCCTTTGTCTTCAGCTGACATTGTTGATGTTGGAGCCATGACTCATGTCAATCTGCTTTGTGCAGATTTAATCAGATGCAGGTGTTTGTTTTAGAACCAAAAATGACTGTGATTCCATAATTTAGGCCTTAGAACTGAGTGATTCCATCAGTTTTCCCTCTGCTTCATCTAAAAAAAGCAACTGTGACTGAATTCAGTGATTATATTTCTTTTTTTGTTGTTTGTTTTTTAATGCCAGAAGGTTGGAAATTTTGAAAAAGGATAGTTTTGTGGCATGTCTGTGATTTAGTTTTTATACAAACTAAAACGAAATGAAACGAAAATGAAAGAACATCCTTCGAAGAGTGGTGATTCCACAGTTTTTGCCAGGGGTTGTAATAGCAAAAGGCCATCTTAAAGTAGCTAAAGGCTGGCTAGAAACTAAAGTAGCTAAAGGCCATCTAAAAGCTGCGAAATTTAGCTAAAATAGCAGAACAGAAGCTAAAAGATAAAAATAGCAAAGTATAGAAAAGTGGCAAAATGCAATCTAAAAGCCACAAAAAGCAACAGAACAACAGCTAAAAATTAAAAGTAGCAAAAGGCTGTCCTTTATGGTTAAAAAGTTACATTTTTGGTCTCATCTGACAACAGCAATTTTTCTACATGTTTGGTGAATCTTCTTATGCCTTTTTGCAAATTCCAAACAGTCCGCCTTTTTTTTCTTTAAACGACGGCTTTTCCTGCCCTCGCTGTAGTCGTTTGTGTCCCGTTACGTTTAATCAAGTAGAAAATGCATTTAAACTCCAGGCTGTAAGGCAACCAAATGGGAAGAAAAGCAAGGGGGCTGAACACTTTGGCAGCGTAGAGTAAAAGACTCGTTAAGATTGCAGCAAATCGTCTTCCAAAGCACAGATTGAGGCGCTTGTTTTATTGTACAAAGATGAAAGGTTCATGTGTGGGAGTAGCTCGAGCTGAGATCCAGCATTAGGTCAGAGTTGTACTGTCAGGAGGGAGTGGGAGTGAGCTCAAGAATATTTTTAATGGGTTTAAGTCTAAAAGCAGCGCCCAGGAATGTCAGACATCATCAGTCTGTGGATATTTCTTTTCTTAGATGGTTAAAAATCATTGTTTTTTTTGTTTGTTTGTTTGTTTGTTTTTTTATGTCATCCTGCTCCAAATCTTGGGAAATGAACCTCAGGTACTCTGTTTTCAACTGTAGAGAGAAGGATAAATAATAGCTTGGGAAGGGGGCCTCCTCACTCCCTGGCACATTTCTTTCCCTGCAGCTTTCAGCCACTTTTAACAACGGCAGCTACAATAACCACAGATAAACTGAGCACACTTTAGTAGGGTAAAGCTAACCTTTCAGTAGCCTAGTAACAAGCCGGAGTCATTTAAATGCAACTGAAATTGATCTCACACTTGGTGGCTCAAACATAGAGGACAAAAAAGCTGCTGCAACGTGATGGTCCATTTTCATCAGATTTCCATGTTGGGTTTGTATATTTAGGTGAAATTCTTATTTAAAATGTAATGATGGATTACTCTTAAAATGTGTGAGACAATTCTTTTCCTTTCACTTTCAAGGTAGAAAAAAAAAATCCAGACTGGGTTTTTTCTCATCAGAAAAAATTTCATATGAAACCAACTTAGCTCCTCTTAAATTTATACACATTAATTTAATATAAGCAGTGAGGCTGAAAATCCTGTAATTTGTATGTAGTGAGGAACCTGGAATCTAAAAGTAAATGCGATCTCACATTTCTGTTTTGAAAGTAGAATCTAGCCATCCATTTACTATCTGTGGTCCATGGTCATGGAGGCAACAGGTCGAGTCCAGAGATGATATATAAACTCTCCAACAAGTTTTGGTTCCTCTCCAGGGATATTCCCAGTAGGTCTTGCGCAGAAACAGCAGACACAGCGCTTGTTTTCAATTCAATTTAATTCAGTTTATTTATATAGCACCAAAGCACAACAGAAGTTGTCTCAGGGCGCTGTACAAAAACATTCAAATACATTATAAAAGGCAATTAGTAGGGGGCCGTGGAGCTCGGTGGTCAGTGCCGTGGTCTTGTAATCATGAGGCTGCAGTTTTGAGCCTAGGTTGCAGCAGGAAGGGCACCCGGCGTAAAACCATTGCCAAATCGCACAAGTTTGCTTGCTGTGGCAACCCCTGAAGAAGGGAGCAGCCGAAAGAACATCACATATTAACCAATTAGTAAAATTTATATATCTAAGGAAGCCAGCAGATTGCGTTGAAACTTCACTTTGTCCCAGTCTCCCACCCTGAGCAGCACATTGGTGACAGTGGAAAGGAAAAACTCCCTTTAACAGGAAGAACCCTCCAGCAGAACCAGAACTAGAACCAGAACCAGGCTCAGGACAGGCGGCCATCTGCTTCAACCAGATGAGGTTTGAGAGGACAGGAAAGAGACACAGACAAACACCGACTGACTGGTCCAGGTGGAGTTTCCATTGGAAGAAAGACAAAGAAAAACATGTTAATGATAGAAATAATTACAGTAGAGTGAGTAAAGACAGCAGCAGAGAGAGGAGATGTGGTCAGTTTGTCCTCCAGCAGTCTCAGCCTATAGCAGCAGAAATAAGGGAGAGCTCAGGAAACCCAAACCAACCCTAACTATAGGATTTATCAAAAAAAAAAAAAGTCTTAAAAGTAGACAGGGTGTCAGCCTCACAGACACAACCTGGAAGACGGTTCCACAAGAGAGCAGCCTGATAGCTGAAAGCTCCTCTTTGGTTAAACAGGGACCAGATCACTTTTAAAAGTGACCCCAGGGCTCCTTACTCCCTCAGCACCCCCCACAAAATGCCTCAGGAAACACAACTTCAAGCTTTGTCCAGATCCACAAAACACATGTGGTCTAGACAATCAAACTCTGGTGACATCTTAGCAACTCTGCAGAGAGATCTGGTCCACTATTTGATGAAAAGCCAAACTGCTCCTCCTGCCTATTAGTGAAAATCTATACCCTCTTATTTCACTTCTGTGAAGATCATTGCACATTTTTGTGAGTTATGTGTGCAGTTCAAAAAAAAATTCAAAAACTTTTTTACCAATGCCAACTGAACATGGCTGTGACTTACCAGGAAATGTTTCTTCAGTTGATGCCTATTGATGGAGGTGTAAACGCCTAGCTATTCTAGCTTTGAAAAAATTAGACAAATATAACATTTTTTTGCAATCACTTCTAAGTTAGGAAAAATAAAAATTGTAAGATTTTTCCTTTTCCTTTAAGGATTCTGAGACAACCACTTGCTAAAGAAATGCCTGAAATTGTTTTAAGTGTGATCGGTGTATTGTAGCTCAGAACAAAACCTATAATTATCAGCACAACATGAAAACAAACTCTCATTCCCTTTATTTACACTAACACTAACCATTATGGAGTCCCACCACATTTGTCCACTGATACATCTCAACCAATCTGTACTACTTTCATTTATACATAAAGTTGTAAGTCACAAGCTGATGTTGAAATGGGAATCCAGTGAGACGGGGGTTTGTTTTATTCCAGTCCTCCATGCAGATCCGTAAACTCAAACTTTGAGAACATGCTGTACTCTTAACAGGGAAAGTCCGTAAAGTAGCATAACATCCTCAATGTTTAATATTTATGTATCAGCAAAGTATCACTTCTGTTTTTCCACACAGAAACATGATCAGTCTGTGCAGTTCACTTCTACTTTCCTTTGAAAACAGGAGCAAGTGTTCAAACCTGCCTCTCAGGCGAGAGGAAATGGATCAGGGAGGGTTCACCCTCAGCTCTTATTCTGACATTAACAATTCATGATACTCTTTTTTTTACAACCAGGTAGTGTCAGGTACTCAAACATATTTAGGACTGAGAAAGAACTTATATACCCCAATAATTACTGAATCAATTCAATGCAATAATGTTGTTATTTTTAGTGATGCATGTAACATTACAAATTAATCAGTCTAGATGTTATGATAATATTATGTATATTGTGTTAAAGTTTTCTCATAAATGTAAAGTCCTATTTATGTCATTAATAAGTTACATTGAATTTATTATCCTAGCAAGACAAATGATAAACTTGAAATAAAAATAGCCTTACTGAAGACAGTTAGGCGAAGCTTTTAGTCAATGGGGCCCTCTAGCGGTTGAAATATAGATTGCGTCTGCATGAGAGGCTGCTGTTAAAGTCCCTGAAGATGCGATTTAAAACTGATCCTTTGCTAAGTTGTCTGTTATGAACCATTCCTTACCTTTCACATCTTGTTAAGTGACTTAGGAAGCAAACAAAATAGAACGTTCCTACAACAATGTTCTGTCTGAAAACTACTGAAAAAAATAGTTCAACAAAAGTTTTCAAAGTAAAATAAATATGGTTTAAAAATTCTTGAACCACTTTCAAACAGACTGAAGAACTTTGGATCACTTTAAATGAAAACAGTCTGGTGTAGGTATCGAGGTGGGTGTGGGGGGTATTTGTGTTGCCTTAAAAAAGGGAAAACATTTGTAAAAGAAACTGAATGTGAAAAAAACATTGTTATTTTAGGAATAAAAAGACAGTCAATAAAGAGTCACAGCCCAGTGAGATACCAGCTTTAGAGGCTGAAAATCTCAGAAGTAAAGATGGGCACGGGTTCACCAGACTGTAAAAAAACCGTCTAAAAATAGTGAAACTTTTTTAGAATAATGCTCCGTAATAGAAAATTGGGAAGACTTTAAATATCCCATCATCTACAGCTCATAAGTTTGTCATTTGGCCCTCAGGGGCCACTGTATTTAAAACAGCTCTGATTTTGTTCTGGACATCACTGCATGGACTCAGGAACAGATCCACAAGCCATCATGCCATCCACAAATGCAGATTAAAGCCCAGTCATGCAAAGAAGATGCTATATGTGAACACAATCCAAAAATGCTGCTGTCTTCTCTGGACCCAAGCTTATTCAAAATACACTGAGGCAAAGTGGAAAACTGTTCTGTGGTCAGATGAATTAAACTTTATTTTTGAAAATCACAGACACCATATTTTCCATACCTAGAAGAGGGACCAACCAGTTTGATATCAGCACACAGTTCAAAAACCTGCCTCTCTGATGGTATGGGGTGCATTAGTGCATTAGTGTCTATAGCATGGGTTGCTTGCACATATGGAAACGCACCATCAATCACATGGCCGATGCAGTGAAGTAAAGCACGCCACCACTGGACTCTAGAGCAGTGGAGACATGTCCTCTGGAGGGACGAATCAGGCTTCTCTGTCTGGAAATCCGATGGACCAGTCTGGGTTTGATGGTTGCCATGAGAACAGTAGCCTACTTGTCTGCCTGCATTGTGCCAAGTGTAGAGTTTGGTGATGGAGGATTATGATGTGGGGCTGTTCTTCAGGAATTGGGCTCTTAGTCCCAGTAAAAGGAACTCTCAATGTTTCAACAGACCAAGACATTTTGGACAATTTTATGCTCCCAACTTTGTGGGAACAGTTTGGGGATGGCCCCTTCCTGTTCCAACATGACTGCACACCAGCGCAGCGCACAAAGCAAGGTTCATAAAGACACGGATGATATATGTTTATTTAGGTAAAATAAGTCTATTTTATGTGTTTGTGGATTGATGACACAACATGCATCGCGCAGAAGACGTTAACAACGTGCTGCTTCCATATGTAAACAGTACAGAGTGCTAGACGTAGCTCTTCACAAGATGGCGTCTAAAAATCTCGCCTAGCTCCGTCAGTGGCCATTCCAGTGTTTTTCTTTAATACTCAGTGGAGCGGTGCTGTTTGTCATAGTAGAGTTGCCGTAGTTTCCTGTTTGTGCGATCTGTTGCAGTATAGCTCTGTGCTTCAACATATTTTTCATCCTTTCGTGGCTAAACCCTGAAGAAAATAAGTATGTAAGTAATAGCGACGTTATCATAACATGACTGATTATAGTAATTACTTTCAAATGTTTGGTTTTTGTATAAGTTTCAGTGATAACATGATGCTACTCGCGTTAGCCTATTAAACACAGCTTGTGTTTGGTTGGTATGAATTTTGGCTTTTTTTGTTGGTGTGTACTCTTTAATATGGGGGTTCTGTTATGAAGCGAGAATTCCGACTTAGCCGGCTATGTTGAGCTGAAAGTCTGAGTTTTTAGTTTCTTAAAGACTCTTTGAGTCTCCGGCTGGATGTTTATAGTACCAGAGGTCTAAGTCTGAGTTCAGTGTTTTGGTTAGGTGTCAGTAAGAAGCCCAGCTTGTTTACTTATTCTGTTCTTAATGGTACAGAAGACAGAAAAATCAGACTGAAACAGCATTTATTTGTCATTATAGTTCTGCCTGCTGGTGCTGTAACATTTTAAACAAATGTCAGATTGTCAAATAAAACAAAATCAACATTACTCGAAACATCAATCAGTGCATAGCTGTTGGTAGGCTGTTTTAAGTGTCAAATTAAGCCACAAACAATGCTTAATCTGGGGTTTATTTTTATTTAACTGTTCAATTATTCACATATTTATTCTATGAAATATGGTCAGGATCAAACAGGGACAGAAAATAAATGATTACATATATAATATAGGCTGTAGCCTGTGGCTTCTATAAAATCCATCCTGTTTGATCAAAACTCATTAAAAAAATTTTTCTTTAATGAGCTCACATGAAACTGGACTCGCACTGTGACCGGGAAGTATCAAGTTTGGATTGCCAGACCGGCATAAAATCTCCACCTCCACCCTCATTAGCCCCACTGTGGGCCCTTGAGCAAGGCCCTTAACCCTCCAGCTGCTCCTCGGGCTCCTTAGATGGCAGCTCCCTGCTCCACATGTACGATGGGACAAATGCAGAGAGTGAACTTCCCCTTTGGGTATGAAGAGTGTGATAAATAAAATAAAAGAGCAAAATGCTTTTATTGGGCTCACAATCTAAAATTCTCTACTTTTCACCTTTTGTTACTGTGTGACGCTGCAGACTGCAGTCAAAACCAAACTATAATCAGAACCATAAATTAGTGATGTAGGATGAGCTGTGGTTGAGTTCAGGAATATTGGGACATTTTTATAGTTAAATCTGCTGAGCTCAATCGTTTATGGTTTTTGATTGTATTTGAAACAAGAAGTCCAGTGAGCAGGTAATATTAGATTTAAATTAAAATTAGTTTGTTTATCAGGGAATATTTAATTCACACAACATTCATTTGAGTCGCTTATTTTAGTGGTTTGCACATTATGGGACAGTCAGAGTTAAATGAAACTAAAACTCTTAAATCTTATTTAAAGGTTACATTGAACTATAACAAGAACACATTTAGAGTAGGATTAGTTTAATTTAAATCTCAACACAATAAATTTAAAAAAAAAAACTCTTCAAAGTAAGCATCAGAATGTGATCATTTATTATGTCTTTCTGCAGGTTTCAGTCCTGGGAGAGAACCCCAACATGGGTGGGGATTTTGTTCCCAGCGCTTTGACTCCATACTTGGAAGTAGCAGAAGAGCTGAAGAGGAGTTGATTTGAAATTTTGTAAATTTCTCCAGTGTGTTGAAAGTAAGTTGTTGTGTACTTGGTACTTTAACAAAACAAAACAAACAAAAAAGAAGCAGGTCTATTCTAATTCGTTATTATCTGGGTGTCCAAAAAACTCTTTAAGAAGTTTTCAGTTGATCCTAAATGTTGCTGCCAGACTTCTGATGAGAGTTAGGAGGAGATCAGATTTCTCCAGTTTTAGCTTCTCTCCACTGGCTCCCTGTCAAATTCAGGACAGAATTTAAAATCTTACCTCAAACATACAAAGCTGTCAACAACCAAGCTCCATCTTATATTAAAGATCTCATTGTTCCATATTTTCCTAACACAGCACTTCGCTCTCAGACTGCAGGTTTAGTCCTAGAGTTCCTAGAGTTTCTAAAAGTAGAACAGGAGGCAGAGCTTTTAGTCATCAGGCTCCTCTCTTGTGGAACCAACTTCTAGTTTCTGTCCATGAGGCTGACACCCTGCCTACTTTAAAGACCAGGCTTAAGACTTTCCTTTTTGATAAATCCTATAGTTAGGGTTGGTTTGGGCTATTCCTTAGTTCTGCTGCTAAAGGCTGAGACTGCTGGAGGACAAACTGACCACATTTCCTCATTCTGCTGATGTCTTTAATCAATCATCAATCAATCAAATTTTATTTGTATAGCACATTTCAGCAGCAAGGCATTTCAAGGTGCTTTACATAATTAAAAATAAAAAAAATAAAAACAGCATGTGACATTGAAACAGCATGTGACATTGACATTGACATTTACTTTCTCTATTCTCCATGTTTGTATTTGTATTCATTTCTATCGTTAACCTGTGATTTTTTTTACCTTCTGTGTTTGTCTGTGTCTCTTTCCTGTCCTCTCAAACCCCAGCCGGCCAATCGTCCTGAGCCGGGTTCTGGTTCTGGTTCTGCTGGAAGTTGCTTCCTGTTAAAAGGGAGTCGTTCTTTTCCAGCTCAGGAGCGGGGGATTGCGACAAAATAAAAATTTGATGCAATATGCTGGCTTCTTTTAAAATATCATTTTTGCTAATTGGTGATTTGTATGTGAATGTTCCTGTTTAGTGCCCTGAGATGTCCTTTGTGAACTAGCCCTGTATAAATAAACTGAATTCAACTGAATTATGGAGAAAGACGGTGATAATAAATAATGCACCTGCCACAAGTAATCGTCCCTACACTTGAAATCAGCACGGATGACTTCTGTTAGGGGAATATTTTCCCATCTCTCTCCAGGAAGAAATCTGCACTTGTATTATCAAGTGCATAACTTATGTTCATGTCCCTGATCAGAAATGGTCATTTTATCTCCAGCACTCCCACATTGTCATTGTCACACACTTTCCCATCTGGAGAAGCCACCATGCAGGGAAATGCCAGGTTAATAATGATCCCACAGTCATGCCCATGGTCCCCTGATTGTTTTCTATACATACTTCTGGTGGCATTTTCACAGGCTGTCCTATAACTTGTTGTGGTATATGTGAAGTATTTTTGGTTTTGAATATTATGAATCAGGTTTTTTAATCAATAAGTTTTGGTAGAATAGTACCATTATACCAAAATTACCAGTCAGCAGTTTGACACTCAAATCCAAGTATGGCCTGAAATGGGGCCTGCTCTCCCTTTCTGAGTTGTCGAGCGGTTTGCCAGAACCTCATCCAGGCCAACCAAAAGTCCTTCTCCATGGCCTCTCCAAATTCCTCCCATACCTGAGTTTTTGCATCCACAACCACAGAAGCCACAGTCCTTCTGGCCACCTTTTACCTGTCAGCTGCTGTGGGAGTCCTCAAGAACAACCAAACCCTAAAGGCCTCCTTCAGCTTGACAGCCTCCATTGTCGCTGGTGTCCACCAGCTGGTCCTCCGGTTGCCGCCATGACAGGAACCGATGAGCTTCAGGTCACAGCTCCTGGAAGATGCATCTGTAATAGAGGCCCTGAACATGGCCCATTCGGATTCCATGTCCCTGACCTCGAGATACAGTATGATTACATCACAGAGCTCAGTCTCTTAAGAAAAGTTGGAACTTTTCTACAAAGTACTGTGGTTTTCTTTCATTATTAAATTGAATCAATATGTATTCACTAAACCTCTTGTTGAAGTACATTACGTGAGCAGTAATTTTAAATATGTACAAAAATTACAGTGTCCACTTACATTTTGGATAAATGCACATGTACACACTAAAAAAACAAAACCACATTTTCAAAAAACCATATATGTACTATATTTAATAAATTCTTGTCTGCTTTTGCAACTGCAAAATGCGATTGAAACGCTAGTTAAATTCACAGCCAGTGTGAATTTGTGCCCCTCATCGTCCTTCCTCTTGGTGTGGAAGACTTGGGAATTAACCTCAATTGTGCCAGGATTTCCTGCAAATAACATCACAGAACTGATGTAAGACTCATTACAAAATTTCTTCCCCAATTTTGCCTCAGTGTTGGCTGATACAGCCAAAATGCCTTACTAAATGCCTCTAGTAAGGCCGCCAGCTTCACAGAGTCCGCCATGATAGCTGCAGTGTTTGTTGGTGGTTTGTTAACCCAGGTTCTGGTGTTAGTCATGTGAAGATCTTCCCCCATCTTCGTTTGTCTTCATTTTTGTCAGTCCAGCAAACAATATAAAGAATGAGAAAATGGTAAAGAGAAAGTTGTGTTGACAAATAACTTTTACACCTTTAGGTGAGTAACTCCAGCTTGCATGACGTTGACTCCTGCCTCATCAGCAGAACAGCTTCAGGCCTGCCTCAACTCTGCCACCATAATCCTCCCTACTGACCTTCCCAACAAGCTGTGACCTCAGCTGGCCCTCAGTTGACTCCAGGGTTTGAGCCACTGTCCGGCAGGCTGACCAGGCAGGTACACACCACCTGCATGGCCCCATTTCCAGGGGCGATGTACTTTACTCCAGCTGTACTACAACAAGGCACTCCTTCATCCTGGGTTGTCAGAATATCAGGCCTTTTTATATTTTAATCTGATGCAAGTTTGATAAAACAATCTTTATTTACAATCTGACACTTCCTGGTTAATGTGACAATCTGGCTGACATATTAACCTCCTCCTGAAATGAGTCGTAAAGCGAACTATTCATCAAAATGGTCTAAATTCATTGCGCGAATAAATCGAAAACATAGCTTTAATCAAACATTGTGTTCAAAACATTCTTCTGTTTCATATAAGCTGATAATCATATCATTAAAGGATTGCGACTTTCAGTGCCTTTTATGGTTAAATAATATTCAGAGTAGTTACTTCAGTTATTCATTAAAACACTGACTCCCAAAATTCTTAATGTTAGTCTTATTGTTGTATTACCTTAATTGTTGTTGATTATAATTTTTGATTGAGATTATTTTTGTAATAAAATTTTAAAAGACAAATACAGTTTCCTCATTATGTGTCCACAATATGATGAGAATTCCCTGTAATTAATGGATTTATCTTCAGCTGTTCAGATCTGATAATGGTAAAGGTGAACAGATTAGATAATGTTATGATTAAAATTCTGTAATGTATAATCAATCTATTTTTGGTCGATCTGCCAACCTGGTGCCTTCAACGAGAGCTAAATATGTGGTAAGTTGATGACAAAGGGTCACCCTCCTACTGTCATCAATTGCTTTCTTTACACCACAATATAAATACTGGTATGAACTCAAAATCAATGCAGTGAGGTCTTGGTTCTTGTTAAACATCTGACAGCTAAGTACAAAGGCTCTGAGTAATCACTGACGATATGAAGGTTCTTTCTCTCGGTATTGTAGTCAGTTGATCATATCTTTGATCCAAGCTGGTGTAAAGACAATTGAACAAGCACAGAAACATGGTGCTTGATGGTTAAAATGCTGTCAAACTGAAGAGTCTCTGCAATTGCATTTGTTCCAACAAGGAACCACCTGATGTTTTGGTTTGTTTTGCCATCTTCTAGGAGCCATCCATAAGGATGTCTTGTCTTCCATGAAAAAAAGTTTCAAGAGGTTTTCTGACAATTGTCCCTAATGTTCATGTGTTTCAGTGTTCGCCGCAGATGTTGAGCAGATGGTGCTGATTAAAGAAGAAGCTCCTGAAGAATGGAGGCCTGCTGTGGACCAGCAGGGGCCAGGAACCTTCAACATAAAGGAGGAAGAGGAGGAACTGTGGAGCAGTCCGGAGGGAGAGCAGCTCAGTGTGAAGGAGGAGGCTGACGCCACCAGCTTCTCATTCACTGCAGTTCTCTTGAAGAGTGAGGATGATGAAGAGAAACCTCTGTTCTTACATCTTCATCAAGTGGAAGACGGAGATCTTCCAAGCAGCTCAGCTGACCAGATGACAGCAGCAGCTGATGGAGAGGACTGTGGAGCAGAAACCAGCAGGAACCCAGATCTGAATACTCAGGAAGACGATTCCAGCTCTTCAGAGACTGAAGTCAGTGAGGATGGTGAAGAAGATGATGATGACTCTTTAAGATTGGTTAATAAGAAAAGTGTTAGAATGAAGAAAATAGTCTCATGCAGCAAAGTCCAGACAAGACAGAAATCATTTACTTGTGATGACTGTGGCAAAGGATTTACTAGAAAGGGAGATCTAAACATACACATGAGAATCCACAGAGGAGAGAAACCATTTCCATGTGACCTTTGCGAACAAAGATTTAGACTCAATACGCATTTGAAAAGACACATGAGAATCCACACGGGAGAGAAACCGTTTGCTTGTGAAGTTTGTGGACAGATGTTTAGCCAAAAGACAAATTTAAACACCCACAAGAGAATGCACACAGGAGAGAAACCATTTCCTTGTGAGGTTTGTGGACAAATGTTTAGCCGAAAGACAAACTTAAACACCCACATGAGAACCCACACAGGAGAGAAACCTTACACCTGCCAGGTTTGTGGACAAATGTTTAGCCAAAAGGCAAGCTTAAACACCCACTTGAGAATCCACACAAGAAACAAAGCAGCCATCTGCAGTGTCCCTTAAAACACAAAAATCCGAACAGTTTAGAAGTCGACTTAAGACTTTTCAAATTTATTTAATGAAAAGATGGTGCAGTTTGAGCCTGGGATAGTAGGATGGAATATTAGTCTGCCAACACAAAAACAAGTTCAATGACAAACCAAAACAGTGTTTCCTAAAATTTAAATCCACAACTGCTACTAACTCACAAATGGTATCATTTTACTGTTTTAACTTTATTTTTGTGTCTGTGTCTAGACCCTTTTTCATGTTTATTTTTATATTTGCCTTGTTAAATTTATTTTATCACTTTTTTAGTGAGACAAGTTACAGGATGAGGCATATTAAAAAATTATTTTACTGAGAGACATTGTTTCAGGAAAGCATAACTACATTTAAAACTACATATCATGTTTCAGATTTTCTTTAACATATGTATTTTCCACCAAACAGGTGTTCATTGTAGCACAAGGTCTATAAATTTATGAATTTTGTATATTTGTCATATGTTTTATGTGTAGTTGTACTACAACAGCAAAAATAGTTTTTCATCTGAATCAGAACAACTTTTCATGTTCAATTAAAGTTAGTCATATAATTCACACAGAGGGTCTCATTTGTTGTTCAAGTTATTTGAAAGATGTTCAGTTGTGTTTGAGAACCGATTATTCTTCAAGAAGAGCCGTCTGAGCTATTAGGAGCACTTCCAACTAAGGACCATGAAGACATGCTCAGTTCTGGGTTAGGAAACCATTACCTAAAAGGTGAACAAGACAACACCTTTGATTCTTAGCCTCATCATCTGATAATACTTAGTTGATGGTTTACCTACAAATTTTAGCTTTAGAGTCTTGTGCTTAGATCACAGTTGAGTAACTATTACATTTTGGTGAAAAAGAGAACACATTTTATTCTGAATCTGAAAGGAAACTGAGTTTCTATTGCATGCAACAGGTACTATAGAACCAGTTTGAGCTGGTCCATCCCTGCTCTGTGGTCCTTTGAACAACCCTAGTTTTGCATCAGAAAAACAAGCTGTTACTTTTGCATGAAGATAAACACCAATGAATAGGGTTCCAGTCATGCTCAATATTCAAACACTCAATAGCAAACCCTTTTTTTGTTTTTGAGCAGAGATAAATTTTAATGTATATAGAATATAGAAAACGTCTCCAAAGCTGAGGCCCTCGCTGTCAGACAATTCACCACGACTGAAGAGATTTGCACTAGTTTGTAGGTTCGACCCGTTGGTTTTCAGAAGCAGGTGAAGCACTGCAGATTTCAGGAACCGAGACCAAAATAAGTCACGGTAAAGAACTTTACCAGGGGGAGGGTTTAGCTGAAGACACTACGAGGGGAAGTGTCAGCGTGTGCTCCTGCTGGTCCCTGAACGGGCCAGTGGTGGGGATTATTGTTGGCTTTGTGAGGATGAATGTTGATTTTTTTCTCTTTTTTTTTTTTTTGTTTGGTCAGTGGCACTTTATAATCGATCCCCATTGGGTGTCACAAAATGTGTGGAAAGGATTTCCCATAATCATTTTACAAGCGAACCATTGAGTACTAGGTGCCTCTGAGGTGCTCCTGTTCATTTGGCCTCTGGAAAAATATCGAAATTTTGCCGTTTTACCAAGCAGATGTGAAGCTTCTTTGGCCAAACTTGGCCACACAAACTTTCCAGTTTGCCTTTATCATATGAAGGAAACAGGAAATACTTTCTGTATTTGTGTGTTGTTTTTTTTTCTCGAATTTGTTCCCATTTTCATCGTCATCATCATAATCAAATAATGATACCACATCATCAGACTGTTAAGAGGCATGTTGTGTGATGTCTTCCAGTATTTGTGTGCGTGTGTGATGGGGCCATTTACAAAGTTAATTGTCATTACCTATGGGGCGCCGTTTGTAAAGGAGCTTGTGCTCAAAATTCATGCCTAAATTTTGTCACATTTAGATTCAAACACTGTTTAAAAATGTAGTGTTGATTTTCTGATGTCACTTTTTACAACATTTAGCTAGTTACATGTAATTGTTACAGCTACAT